>NC_079502.1:96136077-96436077 GCF_030052815.1 Hevea brasiliensis
TAGATTAGATATGGTCAATTATGAGCTTGATAACAGTCGAGTTGGGTTGGTCTGATTTAGATAGTCTGGTGTCTGTTGAATTTATTTCATGTCTCAGAATGTGTGCCTCAGTTCTTTTTCTCTCGTCTTTTTAAACTTTCAAGCAATCATGCATAGAAAAAAAAAAAATCAACATTTCATTTTCTCTTATGAATTACTTTAGTGCTAGACGTCTTATTATTTCATACAGTTCCATCATCTTTATCACAAAGATTAGATGTGAGCCCGCGCTCTGGGCCACAACTTATTTTTATTTTGTTCATTTTGTAAATCAATTTTTCATTTATTAAATTTTATTTTTCATAATTAATTTTAATTTTCATTTTCATTATTTTGTCTTTTTTCACTTAAAAAGTGTTTTGGTGTTGCTCTATAGATTGAGTGTAATCTTAGCCTAAGATTTAAACTTCAATCAGTATTATAGAATGTAAATTCACTTGTCAATAACTAACCTTTGTCGTTATTAAAAAAACAATTATATAAAGGGTTAATTGTCAAAAAAAAAAATTTAATTTGTTAATTTTTATTATTAAATATTAAAATTTACATAATTATCAATTAAATTCTTATATTTAATTAATATCTCAAATTGACAAACTGTCAAAAAATTATTAATATATTTAATGGGAGTTTCATGTCAGCTGTCATATCATCACTATAGAAATCACAACAGAAACTCCAAATTAAGGTTAATTGCAAAAAAAATTATGAAATTTATCAATTTTTATAATTAAATCTTAAATTTTACATAATTAATAATTAAATTCTAACGTTTGCATAATTAACAATTAAATCTTCAAACTTGATTGATATTTTAAATTGACCTAACCGTCAATAAATTATAAGTATATTTCAACAAACAAGAAATTTCTAGTCAAATTCTGTTAAACTTTGTGTCTTTATCAACACTTCAACTCTGCTCAGTAAATCATTAATTAGTGTATTATTTTAATCACAATATTCGCTAAGTTATATCCATTTTTCAGTGATTTTATTTTTAATTTTCTCTAACTCTATTACTTTCTCCAATTCTATAACTTTCTCCTTAAGAGCATTTATTTACTAAAGTAAATATGTCAATAGCTCTTTCTCCAGGCCATTATAAGGTAAATTAAACTACTAGAAGAAATTACAGTTATTCTCTTTAATTAATTATCTATTAATATCAGCTATCAATAAACTTATAAAATATAACTCCTAACTAAAATAGTCAAAACAAAAGTCATTACAATATCTTTTAAGCACCACATACTAACGGTTAATTGATGGTTGAGTCAATTTAAAACATCAATTAAACGTGTGAGTTTAATTAGCAATTATATAAACTTTAGAATTTAATTTTAAAAATTAACAAACTTCATTTTTTGTTGGCAATTAACCCTAATTTGGAGTTTCTAATGTGGCTTCTACAGTGACGATATGACAGCTAATGTGAAACTCCCGTTAATTATACTAATGATTTTTTGACAATAAAATTAATTTAGGACATCAATCAAACATGAGAATTTATGTAACACCCCAAAATTTTAAATTTTATTATTTTATGAGCATTTTTGGTATTTTAATTTTATTTAATTTTTTATTTTTTTTTTTTTTTTTATTTTTAAAATCGGATTCAATTTTTCAAAATATAAACTTTGACGATTTTTAAAATTAATTTAAAAAAAATAAAAAAAAAAAAAAATATATTATATTTTTATATTTTTTTTTTTTTTTTTTTTTTTTTTTTTTTTTTTTTTTTGTTTCGAAAAATCCCCAAAAAAGTAAAAAAAATTTTTAATTTTCGAACACGACCCCAATTTATGGGACCTACGAGTCGGGACAGCGGACTTTTTTTTTTTCTTCTTTCTTCTTTCTTCTCCCCCTCTCTCTCCTCTCTCTCTCCTCTCTCCTCTCTTCTCTCTCCCTCTCCTCCTCCTCCTCCCTCCCACTCCTCCTCCCCCCCCCCTCCGCCCCACCTCAACCGCCCCACTCCCCACCTCACCCGCGGAAAACGCCAGCAATGACAGCGACAGCGCGACGGCGCGCGCGCCAGCATCCTTCCCGCCATCCGCCCGGCTCCGTGCATCGATGTCGTCTTCTCTCTTGTACTAACATCTACTGCATAATCACTGAGAGTTCATAGAATTTAAGACCAAATCCATTGAGCTTTTGGAAATTTTTTGTTTCATTTTTGCCCAAATTTTTTTTCTTTTTAACGATTCGGAAACGAAACAGAAAATCGAAGAAAATCGAGAAATTTTCGAGAGCTTTGATTCAATTTCAAGAGTCGATTTAATTTTTATTTGGTAAATTTTTTTTTTTCTTTTTTTTTTTTTAATTTCAAAAAATATTTTGTTTATTTAAATGAGCTTTAAAAAATTTGAAAAAATAAATTTAAAATTTATGTCGTTAAATAGGAATTTTAATGCTCGATTCGTCAGGAAGGTTCGACACGAAGTCCAGGGTGGAATTGCGGCCATTGAACCCGAAATTCTCAAATCCCCATACCCCATTTGGGTCAGGGACAGGAGTTTAAACAATTTCTTAATTCAAATTAAAATAAAATAAAAAGTCCCAAGTAATAGGATTAAAGGTAAAAAATACTTTTCTTTTTAAATAGCTTAGTAAATTTTGCTAATTTAATAATAAAAAAAATTTTTAGAATAAAATTTTTTTAATTGCCTTTTTGAGTGAGTCAAAACTCCCGTTGAAGGTTCATTTTTATGCGGACTGTGTCAGTTTGATTTCTTATTGAAATGAAATGGATGGGCCTGTTGGTTGTGTTGAGTGAAGTTTTACTAATAGCTTAGCTCGGGGGCTTTAAGTACTAAAGCAGTCTTGTGCTGTCCCATAATTTAATTGACAATTATACAAACTTCAAGATTTAATTACAAAAATTACCAAATTTTAGGATTTTTTTCAATTAACCTTATAAAAATTTAACAAACTATGAATTTTATTTTTACATTGTTTAGTGTGATGAACAAATAAATATAAATATTCAAAATTCCAGAAAAGAGGATCATAATATCATTAATTGAAACCCAGAAAATAACAAAAAAATTAAAGAGAACAGATGAAAAAAAAAATAAATAATAAAGAGCCAACCTGCAGTGAAGTCAAATGTGAGGAATATATATTTTAATGGTCAATTAATTAATTAATTAATTAATTTGTGATTAGGTAGCTCATCACTTTCGAAAGCAACCACTTAACTCGATTATTGAAGTCTGCAGAATTTTTTTTTTTGTAGTCAAGGAGATGGGATTTGATCTTACAAGATTCTTCTCAGAAGAGACATATGATTTCAAATTTAATGCTGAATTTCTCTACCAGTAACACCACACGGAAAATCAATTTGGCTCTTAAAATAACAAGAAAATGCCTCTTGGCTGAGAATCACATGCATTTTTAACTCAATTTATGGGACCAAGGCTACTAGCTTGTCCAAAGTCCACACCCTCAACCAAGAAACAAATCTTATTGTATATATAGAAGATAGGCAAGTTTACAGGTTTTGCAGAGGGAAAAAAAATGGCAGAGGCCAACAATGGGAAGCATTTTGTTCTAGTCCATGGTGCAGGAGGAGGAGCTTGGGTTTGGTATAAGGTCAAGCCACGACTTGAGGCGGCAGGCCACTGTGTCACGGTGCTGGACATGGCGGCTTCTGGCAGGCACCCTAAGGCATTCCAAGAGGTTCATACGTTCACTGAATATAATGAACCTCTTATGGAATTCATGGGCTTTCTACAAGAAAAAGAAAAGGTTATATTAGTTGGTCATAGCTTGGGTGGTATGAATTTAGCTCTGGCCATGGAAAAATACCCTGACAAGATTTCAGCTGCTGTATTTGTATCAGCAGTTTTGCCAGATACCTTGTACCACCCATCATATGTTTTTGAGAAGGTATGTATAATGATATATGTGGGATTTTAAATATGAATTAAAATTCAAATTTCACTACAAAAGTGTAGAAATTGTCTAAATATATGTTTAATTATTTTACATTTAATTTCAAATGATTTGAGTTCCATTAATAATGGATTTTTTATTTTCATTTATTGCGTATTGTCCATTAATTGATTGTTTGTGTAGCATTTATAAATGATTATTATATTCTACTGGCTAAATGACTAAAAAATTCAAAAATTGTATAAGTTTTTTTTTTATTTTTAATTAAACTTTTTGGTTTTATTAATTTTTTAGCTTAATTTTTAAATATTTGCATAAATTATTAATATTAGTCAATCCGTTTAATTTTAATAGTTATTCTCAAATTGATAAAAATATTATTTTAAGTAATTTTTCTATCACTTTAAAAATTATAATTACATTTGTTTTAGTTTTATTATTTGTTCATATTTTATGTTTAAATATTGATTTTTTTTTTACTTTAAATTTGAAATAAAATGATAAGAAATATGTGAATTAAAAGTATAAGTAGAAAGAGAGAGAGAAAAGAAATTAAAAATTCAGATAATAATATTAGATGTATTATTTATTTATTAATATGAAGTTTGATAAAATTAATAAAAATATTAAATTTATTGCATATATTAATAAAATTAAAAGGAATAGCTGAAATTGATAATAAATGAACAAATTTGAATTATTTTTGTCAAATAATGAGTTCAATTGTTTTTAATTAAATTTATTACTAAAATTAAAAATATTTGAAAAGGTTTATGATCAAATTGATAAAATTAAAAGTTTTGACTAAAATTGATAATTAACATAAGGTACTCATTGATATCATTTATGGGTAAATTATAATTTAGTTTCTAAAATTTATTAAAATCTGCAACTTATTTTCTATATTTTTAAAATCAATCAATTTAATTTTTAAAAGTTGATAAAACTTATAATTTAATCCCTCCATATAATTAACAGTTAATTATAACAAAATTAACTAAAATGTTCTTAACTATATATATTTTCTAACTGAAATAATTTAGTCCTTAAAGTTTTGTATCATAAATGGTAAATTAATCAGAAAATTAGATGAATTGATTAAATTGTATATTTTACTAAATCTTATGAATTAAATTGCCTAATTTTGAAAATACGAGACTAAATTATAGATTTTATCAAATTTACATATAGTATAATCACACTTTTTTTTTTTAAAAGAATAACGTTTAACATTGAGTTTTGAATATTTTGTGTTGATATGCTTTTTTTTTCATTATTATTATTAATAGTTGAATTTTTTGAATCAGAAGAAATACTTGAGTATTCTTTAAATTTTTATTTAATATTTTGTATTGATGAAAATAGTTATATGAGATGGCCCCAAAAGATGTAGGAGTGGATAATCAAATTTCCTACCAAGAGAGCGCCAATGGACCCATAACATGGGTACACTTCGGCCCCAAATATATAGCTTCCAAGCTTTATGATTTAAGCCCTATTGAGGTATATAATTCTATTTATTTGCATTATAATTTCAGATTAATTACTTCTTTTTACACAATTTCATGATTTTAATGATTTTGTTTTATGATGCATACTTGAAGGATGTTGAACTGGCCAAAATTTTATATAGACCAGGTTCCTTTTTCATATCAGATTTATCAAGGGCCAAGAAATTTTCCATTGAAAAATATGGATCAGTGAAGAGAGTTTATATCCTGTGCAAAGATGATAAAGTAGTAACAGAGGAATTCCAAAGATGGGTTATTGAATATAGTGGGATTAAAGATGTGATTGAGATCAGGGGTTCTGATCATATGCCAATGGCTTCCAACCCACATGAACTCTGCAATCATCTTATACAGATAGCACACAAGTATGCTTAAAATTATATAGAATTGGGCTTGTTTTCCATGGATAAAATCATTGTCTAATTATTGTAAAACAAAAGAATTATATATCATTTGGTTTTTATATATATGCAATTCAAGTTAAGATCTCATCAACATTTCATTTTTCCTGATGAATAGCTTCTGAACTACACATGCTAACGCCTATAATTATAATTACAAATATGAATCATCAAGACAAATCAGCGAATGAAGCAAGCTGCATTATTATTATCATTATTGGTATTATTATGTAATTAAATTTAATTAGTGTATCAAATTGAGCAATTTGATAGTATTATTAAACCATGTTTAAACATCCAAATTACATTATGTTCCATGCTTTCTTCTCTTCTGTTCTGTATCAGCAGGCCCATTAAGCTCCCACAGCACAAGCCAGTGTGAATTTCACAGATATTTTTTGGCAATCTCTTGGAGGCAAGAACAAAGCTCTTGTGGTTTGGAAAACATGACCATGTGATCAGAATCAGCAATAACCTTTACCTCATCAGTAGGACTGTTTTTTATCATCCACCTCTGTAGATCCTCATTTATTATCTTATCTTGGTCACATACAATGTAAATTCGAGGAACTGATCCATATTTCTCTTTGGTGACTACTACTTTTTGTGTTCCTGCATCACCACGGAGAGGTAAAGGTCTTATCGACAGAGTAGCTAGAATCAGATCCTGCTTGGTTCAAGAAAAGGAACAAATCAGCTGTCCAAACCAATTGTAGCAGAAAAGGGTTCAACGCAATAATAGGTAAGAATGCTATTACCTCAGTTGGGGAGAGCTGGTACAACTTGGTTTCCATGAATTTGGGTCCAAACAGTATGGAGGTTGGAGGGTTATTTGGTCCGTCAGCAAAAATATGTCGTGTGTCCATGTAAGAATCGACTTGTCTAGCATACTGCGTGATCATAAGCAGATATCACCACTTAATCAGAAGTAAAAGGCAAATTTAGGAAAGAGAAGTAGCAGGCACAAGCTCGCAAAGGACAAACCATCTAATAAGTAGTTCGGGGGTGCTTTCTAATCATTTAAGAGCAACAAGTTAGACATAGTTTTACCATATATTAACTATAATCACTATAATTTATTAGTTATTAACTATATTCAATAACTAAACTAAATAGGTGCTTAGTTATTAAGTAGACATTTCTGAGATGAATTTATTGGTATTTTTCGAACGAGAACTAAGTGTAACATCAACCCAATCACAAGCCAACACCATATGGAGGAAAAGTGCAACCAGGGTCAAAACCTAGAAGCGTCTGGAGCCAAGCCAAGAAATAATGAACACAAATTGAATAAATTCTCCTGAAGCGTGTAGAACATATATTTTGATCGTTGTCGTATTCTAAAACTTTCCTCTTCAGTCCTTACACGACACGCATCAAGATAGAAGCAAAGCGTTCTTGACTTTGTTAATTTCTTGGTAAATCTGCCGTGGAGTGGCCACCATTGCAATTTTGCGTCGTCAAGTTCAATGAAAAAAACAAAAAAGACTTCCTTCATTTGTGAAAATCACTGTTTGTCATTTAGTTTGCTTGTCATGTGATCATTTCCCATCGAAAATATGGTGGGTTTCATTTTAGAAAGATTTACAGTGTTAATAAAATAATCCAAAAGCTAAAAAGAAACATAGCTGTAACTTATAAGCCATTTGAAGACACGAATAACTAATTAAATCAAGTCCTTTTAGAGCCTATTGGTTGTTTCAAGTATGATAACTTACAATATAATCTTAAATCTTGAACTAAATGAATTCTGATAAATTAGGAGCAAATCCACCTTCATTTTCTTCTGCGATTACAGAGATTATGAAGGGTGGGATGTGCAAGGATACATGTGTGCAGTGCTCGCAAGCAAAAGCAAATGTGTGTGTGAGAGAGAAAGAGAACAAATGATACCTCTTCATTTAGAGTCGTGTGACTGAGTTCAGGGCCTGGCATAAAAGCTGCAGCAAAGACTCCAGCAGAAATTTTCTCAGGAAACCTTTCCAATGCAGCAGATATGCTGAAGCCACCCATACTGTGACCTACTAGAATCACCCTCTCTTCTGGTAGCAGAGACATCATGAATTCCATCAACGGCTCCATATATTCCGAAAATGAATGGATATCATCTGCCTGCTTAGGATGTACTCCAGAAGCAGCCATATCCAAAGCTGTAACTTTGTGACCGGCTGATTTCAGCAGAGTTGCCACCTTATACCAACACCATGCTCCATGACAGGCTCCATGGACCAACACAAAATGCCTCTGCCTCTCCTCCATGTCCTGTCACCCACCCCTTGCTTTCTCTTCTTTTTGGTGGAGTCAGAATGAAAAACTTTTAAACCAGGAGTTTCGGCTACGTAGTATTTGAGAAGATGATGCTATTCAAAAATGTCCAAAAACTGTCACATTACATAAATTCAAGGCCCTCTGTACTGGGCCTACAATCGTCAATTCCGAGCCCCAAATTGGCATTTTTTGGAGTAATATCTAATCAGAGTAAATAGGAGCCGCATTTGAAACAAATAGATCATATATGAAATGAATTACCTTAATATGGCAGCTAATTTTTTCCTGCTTGCTACTCGGTGATGTAGAAGATAATAGAATACTCAAAAAGGGATTCGGAATAATTCTTAATTTTTATATTGATTCCCAAAATTAATAATAATCATAATAAGCTCTCTATCAAAATAATAGAATTGTTGGTACCATTATTCGGGTTTGGAATCTAAATAAGAAAATACTTAAATAATTACTAATTAGAAATCACAAACTAATTCAAATTTCCTAAATAAAATACTACTTCCTAAATAATAGTAGAAATTTTAACCTTCTTGATATTAAAACATCTAAATTAAAGACCTTAATTTTATAATCAAAATTAAATAAAAATAATTATTAAATTAAGTCTTTCTTAACTGCATCATTGTTTATTGGTTGGAGGAAACTTGACCTCGAGTTTTATATTATTAAAGAATTAAGACAGGAAGTGAATCAAGAGAACAAACAATTTTATCTTCTTAGATGGTAGTAATAAAATTGAAACAATAAATTGTGTTATTTTCTTTACATTCCTGGACACATATAAATACATAAAATTAATCACAACTACTATAGTTAAAAAGGCTCTTCACTTCATTAGGAACAAAGAATTGGATAAATCTTCAATTTTCATTTTCATTTATACGGCTGGATTTTCTTCTTTTTCCTAAATAGATTCCTCAAAACTTTTCTTGTTGATTATCATCAGTTCCTTTCTCTAGCAACTTTAGCAATGGAGTTAAATCTGTCACTAATAATTAAGTTACCGACTAAATTAATGACAGATCAGCAAGGCTTTTTCTTTAAGCCAGAAGCAATAAATTTGGCGACATATTGGTGACAGAAACAGCAACGAATTTAACTCTGTTGATAATTTCGCTTCATAGCAGGGCCTTTAGTGACGGATTTAATTCCGTAGCTAATCTCAATAAATTTTATTTAAGTTAATAATTAAAGGTTATTTTTACGTATTATCATATTCCAATAACTACTTAATTTCAAGTTTTTGTAAACAAACACATTTCTAATACTTTTAAAATATTTTTGAAAAACTTAAATTAAATAAATTATAATTAAAATACTAAGTTTAATATATATTTTAAATTAATTAATAATCAAAGACATTAAAAAAAATTTTGTTATTTAACAATAAGTAAAAAGAAATTTATTTTATCTTTGGACTCTTCATTTAGAAATATATTTCCTCCCAATTTCTTGAAATAAATTGCACTTATAAAACATAATTATTTCAAATGTAAGTTTACTTTTTATGAAAAATAAAATTAATTTTTATGAGAAATAAATTTAAAATATCAAATAATAAATATGCTCTCAATTTCAATACAATAATATATTTAAATCATTTTATACATATAAATTTAAATAAAATATATTTAATCATAAATAGTTATTTTGAACTAATGATAGTACTGCCACCTTATACCTGACAGGCTCCATGGACTAACAGAAAATGCCTCTGCCTCTCCTCTCTGTGCTATCGCCCCAAGTTTGTCTTCCGTTGCGTTTGGTCGAGTCCTACCACTGCACCATGCATGGAAAAAATCTAATTTAACCCTCATAATTTTGGCTCCCTTCGCTTATAAGGATGAAGTTATTCATATCTGTCCAAAACGTACAGAACACCTTTTCAAATGCAAGAAGGCCTGGTTGATCAGACCAACAATTATAAAATCATCGTCCCATATGGCATCACTTTCACAAGATAAGGTAATCTTTGCTTAGAAAAGACAGTAGCTGGCCACATATAGGAAGAGGGATGACTTTGATCCCTTCCTTTAGCGAGTGATCAAAATTATACTCTGCTTTCTTATATTTCTGAAAGTTATAAATACAAGAAATATATATACTCCAAAAGACTTCACAAATAAAGGAAAAATACAACAAATTAGGAATATACAGGAATTACAACTAATTAGGAATATGCAGCTAATGAATTCCTAGGTTAACGATTCCTCAAATAAGGAATAAAATTAAATAGGAAAGATTTTAAAGACTCTAACGGTGAGCATACATTTAGTTGTCTGATCCAAATTTTCCGTGCATATACTCCACATCATTATTAAAAGACAAATAAAGAATATTCCAAGTGCCAAAATAAGGTTGATGGAATCTTCAAATGGATGGTTACGCTGCATAAGCAGAAGCCCAATTTCAAATAACTCAAATAAATTCCATCCTTTATAATGAGGAAAAAGAACATCTGAAATAAAATAGAAAGGGCATAAATTACCTCATGTTAACCACAATGTCATCAGGCAACTAGTCTTTACTCAAGCATCAATCAATTTGTCAAATGGTTAAGAATACTTCAACAGTACATCACAACAATTTGGATTGAAGAACTTGGGAGATGATCAAGTGCTTTAAGCAATATGATTCTGATTTACCATATAATCTTAAAGCAACAGATGCAAATTCTAATGCAGCGCAAGTTCCTAAATAGTTCCTCGAGTTCAGGAAAAGCCACGACTCTTTTGATCAAAGCATAATTCCTGAAATTTTGTTAAACTGCCAGAAGAATATGATCAGTACGATGTTAATCCATCAAAAAGATTTTCAGCTGTTAAGTAGAAGTACAGTAAGGATCCATGTGTCGAAACCAGTTAATGCACTGAATTCAAGCAACTAGTCTTTAAATCATTACATAAAAGGGATGCAATGTCAAATGCTACTTCTTTAGGCACTACTTGCAAGGCAACCAAAACAAACCAGGTCCATGTTATTTAAGCCAACTACTATGATATAATATGACTCTATATGCATCAATAAGTCTGCCATTGAAAGCATGGACACGGTTAAAAATGAAATGGCAATTATCAATGAGTTTTCTAGTCTCCTCAGGGATGATAAATAAAATTGAAACAAGACATTCTGTTTTAGAAGCTATTCAATGCAATATTTATGTTGCCCAAAGGGCATTGACCGCTTCCAAGGACATGACCTAACCAATGAGACATGGCACAATCCTTTCCCAGATTAACGAACCAGGAATTAGAAAAATTAAAATAAAATACAAGCTCCTCATTAAACTTTGCTAAATCTAGCATACAGCAATGAATCAAGAAATGCTTCAAAAGAAGCACAAAGATACTCAAACTTAATAGATAAAAGAATGACAGTTGAGAGAAAAACACACCGTTTCAAGAGAACTTCAGGATTATATGGAAACAAATTCTTCCGATGAAGATTTTCTACAGAATCTTTTAAAGAAAGCAAACAATTTTTGGCTTTCTTGAACGGTTGGCTTGTGTTTTTCCAGTGCTTGTGGCTACATTCAATATCTTTCTTGCATTTGTCTTCAAGTGATGAAGAAATATCTTTTATAGTTATAGATGATGCCTCCACCTGAAGATTAAAGCCATCCGAATATATTTTTCTTTTCTTGCAAGATGATTGATCCACAATTTTCTTATGCACAGAAAATGTTATGAATAAGTTCCATGAATTGCATACTGTACGCAAACACCTGCAAGAAACATGTAGAAAGAAAATAGATGAGAAGCAAACCAGATTCCTCAGTCCTGGACAGAAGGAAGCATGAGAAAAAGTGGTCAGCTCATTAATGAATCATGATGCTAAGAATGTTCTGATGCACTTAATATTCATGATGGACCAATAAACTACATCCAGTAAGTGTAATCACCAACCCCTTTGTTAGAAATAAGTTTGGCTGAAAATTTAGCATTCACAAGTTAAGAACAAGTATTAGCATGTTTTAAAAAAGCAACCACAAGACATACTTCATACCTTAAAAGATATTCTGCACAAGTGATTCCTGTATCTTTAGAAATAAGGTAATCAAGAAGCACTTGATGATCATAATGCAACTGCAAGAGAATAAGAATCACAAATGAAATTACAGGAAAAATAAACATCAAACCTTGTGAATGCAAAAGACTTGCCTCTGCAAGGAACAGATGGAACAGGTTTACAGGATTAAAAATGCTTGCAACATAAAAAAGAGTATCTTGTTTGACATCTCCATTTGTCCATTTTTCTTTATTTGATCTGCATACAACCCAATAGCATGATTAAGCATTCAATTCATTTCAGATTTAACAACTAAAATAAAGCCAACTAGAAAGCTCAGTGCTTACTGCTGCTCTAAAAAGGGCTGTATGCTAAGCAGTTCCAAAAGCACCTTAAATAATATATCATCCTGTACATTAAGGAAACAAATATATGGAGCATAGAAGATCCAAGAATAGTATTTGTTATGTGGAAAATTAAATGAACTCCAGTTATATAGCAGAATACATTTTCAAGAAGAATACAACCTTCAAAACTGGGACATTTTTAAGAATGATTTCTACAGACTTAACATGACAGGATGAGCACACTAAGATGGATTTATGGGATCGGATAAAGAAAGCATTTGTAGGAAGGTGAAAGTGGTATGCATTGAAGTATGAAGATAAGTTGAAAGTGCACGATTGAGATGGTTTGGCGTTCATAGTAGACCATCAAATGAACCAATACGGAAGGTCGAGCATGCTGAAGTTGCACGAGAGAGAGAGAGAGAGAGAGAGAGAGAGAGAAGAGGGATAGACCTATGATGACATGAGATGAAGTCATGAAAAGAGTTTGAAGTCCCAGAAAATTATTCACATAGCTGACCATAACTCAATTAGGACTAATCAGTTGACTTGACTTCCAAAGGGCTGAACACAAACCTCATGCATATATAACTGGAGGAAAGATAAGGAAAAACCTCTACACTTTTCCAAATACATTTCATGATCCAGAAACGTATCAGTTGGAAGATGCCCTTGAAGCCATTTGTAGAGCTCTAAGAAGCCTTGCCTTCTACCATAACTGTCCAGGTCTGATATTGAGTCAAATGTCAAAGAAGAGTTGAGAGTCGCACATCCACATTGCTTGCTAGTTTCCCTTGTCAAGCTGATCAGACTGAAGCAACACTTTACGAAAAGAAGAACGGTCCACCTTTGTAAGTGATGAGAATTGATTCCATGTACTCTATCAGAAAGACTCAATAAAAATGGAGAACCTTCAAGGCATTCTTCCTGACCAAAATCAAGTTTGATTATGGGTTTCCACAAGAGCTCTTCAAAGTAAACGTGAAGAAGTTGCAACCATGAAATGAGAGTAGAGCAACCTAAACAAGTCTGGTAACTAAGCCTCAGCATTAGCATCTGCAAAACATGTTGGTGTAAACATTATTTTAATGGATTTATAGAAATATGATAACATCCAAATGTTGGATCAATGATCACTATTTATTTTATGTTCTGATAAGTTTATGCATTATCAAAATAACGATACACTAAATGCAGCTAGCAAACCAAGCAGAGTTCACTAGAAAAAACAAATGAAAATAGAGGAAAACATTTGTCATTTTGTTTGGTGACAAAACAAGTTAGTTATTTTAATAGGCAACAATATGATTGTCCTGAAAAAAATATCTCAAGACTACCATCCATTTTCTCAATTCACAAAGAAAGAAACTAAAGCAGATCATTACCAACAATTTATGCCTGAAGTACTGAGAGACAGACATTTTCAGAAAATTCTCATGCTTGCCGAGGCACCAAGATAAAAGTTTGGGCACAAAACTGATGATTATGCAAAGAACTGGATGATGATCATAGGAATCAACCTTGGGTTCCACAGCACAGCTTTGCTCAACCAATGAACAAAGGAACTGGATAAAATTCCCAAGAAATACAACTCTTGCGTCCTTCTCACCACTCTTTCTAACAAATAAAGCATCAATAAAATGACTATTCTGAGAATCATTTTCCTTAGCATCGCTACTCTGACCAATTTGAATCTCATCCATGAAATCCCAAGGCACATCTGAAAGAAAAGAACTGGCAGAATCCAAGTACATTTCGCAAAGGTGATCATCATCCTCTTGCTTCAAATATTTTAATGTTTTGCGTAAAACTCGAATAATTGTAGCTGCTGTAGACCAGTTAGCATTTTCCAGTCGAGATTTTAAGAGAAAAAAACTAGATGAGTCATAACTGGAGTCCCCAGCTCCATTTTTTGAAGGTGCCAGAAAGTGTGACAACATATTGGCAATTGCCAATTCCAGACAAATAAACAATGAATGAATGAAAGAATCCCACTCCTTTCCCTGCAAGACATTTATAGTCAAGACAATACAACACACACACACACACACACACACACACACACACACAAAAAAGCCCCATGCTGTAAACAACAAAACATAGTGGAAACCAATATTGACTTACAGATGCAGCCACGAACTCAGAAATGACTACAAGAATGTTGCCCACCAAGTGTTGTACAAATCGACTCTCAACCGTTAGAAGAATTATCTGTGAGCAAAGTACATTAAAGTCAAGTTCACAAGACTATTAGCAACTAGAAAAAGTGTCAACCAGCTAGTCAACATTGGGGAAAATAGTAAGAATCCAAAATGGAAAACATAGTGAGGAACAAGTGTGGGATACATATGCACATTTGCTGTAAGATCATCCTAATACCATTAGAACAAACAATTTAAATATTGGTTAACATAGAGCACCTGTGACTAACATCCATATTAACACTAACATTATCCACTCACTGTCAGAAAATTAGATTTTGAACTTACACCACCACTATGAAGGAACAAGAGAAATTTGAGAGAGCTTACCAAGTCTGCTAGTATCTTGATCAAACAGTTATGGTCCTCATGATGCATCCCTGATCCACCAACGTCTTTGTCACAAGCAAGTTCCGGAGCCACTTCCTGTTCAATAATTAAGTTCGGAAGGGGGGAAGAAGGATAATATATGCGTTTATTTACCATTTCTTTACTTGAAATCCATCCAAATTCCAATTCGAAATCGAACAGAGCCACAGAGATGATAAAACCTACTTTATCAGAATCGCAATCAAGTGCCAGCTTCATAAGCTGAATTTCTCTCAAGACCCGAGAGAGAGCAATTAGAAGATCCTTCTCCTTGTCTCTGGTTAAAGAAATCACTTCCGATTCCTGCAGTTCAAGTGGAAGCCAAAATTTTTAACAAATTACATCAGATTCTACAATCTGAGGGAAAAACAAATTAAAGGAAACCCTAAAAAGAATCAGATTTCTCCAAAGAACTTAACAGTGAACGGACGAACGGAATCATCGATCAGATGGCATAGAAGGGAGAATTTCGAATCACTAGACATTTTTCGGCTTCTGATTACTCCCGCGAAATTTTTTTCCCCTTCATCTTGGTGACGCAAGATATAGCGGCCACTGGCTAGTGCTGCGTAGTGACAGCTTGATAACGCAGCGTTTTGAATTTCAGGTGCGGCGAAGTGGCTAAAAACGGTGCGTATTAGAGGCTTTGAAAACGGTTCAATTTGGCAGGTGAAGTCTGCAAAAACTCAGCACAGGACTTTTTAAGTGCCAACCTTTAGAAGGCATGCAACAGCTGTTTGCTAGAATGCCTCAAAGAAATCTGGTGGAAACGTCCTAATAAGTAAATTCGTTTTTATTTTAAGAGAACTACTTGTGAGATTATACGAAAAAGAATAAGAATGGCATTATACCAGGCCTAGTCGCATGGTAAGTTTATTAAGTAAAGCAAGATTACCAGATAAAACAGAGAGCTTATAACTGAATCAACCTATAGCGATGTGCATTTGAAACTATGGAGAACTTTGATAAGCTCGTGTCAACAGACGGAATTTGTAAAAAGGAGTTCATGCAGCAGAACAAGTGTTGAGACTTGATCCACAAGAATGTGCAACCCATATTTTGCTTTGTATTCTTTATGTTGCTGTAGGGAGATAAGTGGGTTGATGTTGAAAAAAGACCCTGGTATGAACAGGATAGAGGACAATAATGATATTCACGTATTCTTCTAACGACCAATCAAAGTATCAAACCCAGCGATTGATGAAGCTCAGTCTGAAGTGCATAGACTACAAGGCAACATGATCAAAGATGAACAAGAATTTGATGCAATTTTCAGACCGGCGTAACAATTTTCCTAGGGACACTTGCAATGTGGATTCATAATTAATTGCATGATATGTTGGCTCTTAGCAACGAATTTTTGTAAGAAAGGCAGAACCATTATCGTTCTAACAAAAGTTCAAAATCGACTAGAGCTTTAACTGAAATTAAGATTTGAAGTTTAAACTCAAATTTTATTCAAACTCGTTTATAAAGCTTAGGAAGTCAACAACCATTTTATTTATTTATTTATCAAACTCGGTATACTTAACTCACATTTAATAAATTTATTAAACTTATGAACTCAAACGCGAACTCTACTCTTCAGGCTTAACTAGCCAAATTATTAAAAAAAAATTATATATTAATTATTATCTAAAACTAATTTAATAATATATTAAATAAATCAAAATAATTAAATTAATAATTATAATGATATCATTACTTAAATTATAATTTAAGTGTTTTCATATATATGTGTATATGTATAAATTCATTCACCAGCTTATAAATGAACTAATTTAAGAGTCTAAACAAATCAAGCTTATAGCTTATAAATGAATCAGCTTACAAATTTAAACGAGTCAGTAATTGTAAACTTAAACTTGACTCATTTATTAAACAACCCTAAAAATAAAGTTCAAACTTGACTTATAAGCAAATGAGTTGAACTGAATTTTTATTGAGTATAGTCTCCCCATCCCGGCCCGCATGTTACCAAATCCTAACCCTGAGAACTCAGGACAAGAAACTTCCTTTTGCTACAGGAGTGGAGTGGTACACAAATGGATACTATTTAAATACCGCTTGCTTTCTCACAAAAAAAATAAAATAAAATAAAAATATCAGACGTAAATGCATGAATGTCATCGGTGATCTATCCAACGGTAAAATTAATAGCTGAGTGCTAGAAGTATATGAACTCGACGCCTAGGCTCATTTGTTTGGCAACAAGATCCAAGCAACAATCAGAACAAATTCTACATGTTTTGATGCCTTGCCGCATTAGTTTTTCCCATACTAATCTATGTTTTGTACAATGTTACAGGAACATGATCTTGCACCATCAAACATGATTGGTAATATGCGGGCAGGGGTGGTGGGGAGTCATTCTTTATCTCTGTTGCAGCACATGAAAAGTAAGCTGATTTCTTAGACCCGACAACAGTATCCAGAGCAAAAGAAGCTGCAATGAGGCCATTAATATTGGGGGAAAAACAAATCTTAACATGAAATTTAAGAATCTTATGTAGTGACCATCATTTGAGCAGATAAGATGGCTTAATATTTGATCACCTGAGCCTTTGAGACTAGCGTCGGGCAGTTCGAGATTTTGGCCTTGGTTTCTGCAAGGGCATAGAAGAGAAAATGTAAAATAAAATTCAGCTCATTAAACAGAGAAAACATGAACTACACAGTAGGAGATATCTGATAATGACTTAAAAACCAACAGGGTTTAAGTGCTTTACAAATCACATGTATTTCGCTTTTCCAACCCCTCTAATTGACTAATTTCAGAAAAGGATGCTTAACTTTAGGATTATCTATGGTGGAAAAACTTTTCACAGAGAATGCATATAGCTTGCTAAATTTGTTTAAGAAATAAATCAGAAAGCTGGAAGAGAGTTACTCACAGATGTTGTCCCAAAGCTAGCCCCAGATCCTGTTACAGCCCCTGCAAAAAAAAATAGAGAACTTTATTCAGACAACCAGAGAAGAATAAAATTGCAAATAAATAGCAAACATTGTTAAAGCTTCCTATATAGAACCAATAATCTGGAGCAGAAGACAACTGCTACTCATTAAAATTGATTTATTTGTTATCACATCTTGATAATAGTCGGAATCTCATCATACTATCCCAGGGTCATGAGAAGTCATTGACAGGTCAAAACAAACAAGTTTAATCTCACATACAGTTTAAATGTTTAATAAAATCGTATCAAAAAGAAGATAATAAGCAACACAAAGCCCAATACGTTTTTTTTTTTAATTTTTGGGATATGAAAAGAAATTTTATCATGGTTGATACAAAATACTTACAGGGTATCGCCAAATACAATCATAATGTAGTAAAAATCAAATATATGAATGGAATGAAAATTGTAGTATAAAGACAAAATAAGAAGGAACCTGATGCAAATGGTGTTGAAAATAGGGAACCTCCAGCAGAAGTGGTAGAACTAAAGGATGTAGCAGCCCCGCTAAACGACGAGGGAGTTGAAGCAGAACCAAGTAATGATGCTGATGATAAGCCAAAAAGTGAAGCTTGGGGGGAAGCACCAGATGACCCAAACAAAGAGGATACTGGAGCAGCGGCTGTTGGTGTTGCAAATAAAGAGGATGATGACAAAGAGGAAGATGCTGCAGTAGAAGGTGTACTGAAAAGAGAGAATCCACTCCCTGAGGAAGCTGATGCCGTTGCTGCAGATGTCTGTGGAACAATTGATGCTCCAGGAGCTGCTGAGGTTGCAAACAACCCAGCAACCTGTGTTGAAGGCTGTGAATTTGCAGGCAAATTCAAAGTTGGATGTACCCGCTTAGCTGCAGCTTCTTGTTTTGCTGTTTCCCGCCGATCAGCTTCAAGGAATGGATCATTCACATCCCCTCGACGGCGCTGATCAGCAAGATAGGCAGTTTTCATAGATGCGATGTACTGATGAATGCTCTCCACCTAGGGAATACAAAGTAAAAAACCCATTTAAAATCACAACCTAAGCAACATAGTCCATCCTTTTGCACTTGATGTGCTTAAGTGTAAATCTTCAAGGAAAAACCCTGTATGAGTTAAATCAAAACCAGACTTCAACTAAACAAGAATACCTCTACTAATAATACAAAGAAGAAATACCTCAATTGATGTGTTATTGTTTAGGATTAAGATTTAGTTGTTGTTGTTGTTGTTGTATATCCAAACGATTAGATAATATGGATAAATATTTTTTTTTCCTTTGAAAAACGAAAGGAGTATACAAGCGTCATGGAAAATTTTTAACTGAATTTAAGTGCATATGCTTACTGCCAACTGGTAGCAGTAAGAACTTGTTTCCAGAAGTTAGAAAAATATTAGTCTCAATGATTGAACATTGAGAAAATACTCAGATCAAATGTACATTTACTAAGCACAACCTAAAAAATGGATGAAGTGTAGGAAAATACAACTTCTTGTGAGATATTACCATCCTGGAATGCCATATTCCTGAAAGGCTGAAACTTAAAATGTATGTTCATCTTCCTTTACCTTAGATGCCACATGAACAAAAAAGTCATGCACATTTGACATGACTTTTGGAAGAGACTGCAATAATAAGGATCCAGGGTGAGAAGAGTTCCTGTCAGAATCTAAGAGAAGCAGTTGCTCTAACTCTTCAATCCACTGACGGCATTCACACAAATATTTCTCAAATCTAACTACTGTTTGCTGTAAAAATGGTGATGGTTTCTTAGGAAGCCCACTGTAAAAATCAAACACTGGCACAATGAAGGTGGATGTTGGTTGACCAGTAGAAACTGGTGTCACTGTTGTTCCAGAGGATTGGGATGGTGCAGTGGCATTTGAAGCACTTCCTGGATTAGGATGAAGAAACCTAGGGCGTAGCATCATGAAAGAACGTACAGCCATCTCTGTGTTCCGTAACATGTCTTTAACATTGATCATGAGCTCCTGTAGTAGAGCTTTCTGTCTTTCCATGGCAGTACTGATCCCCCCAAGCTCCTGTTGTAATGGCTTAAAAATATTCATTAAGCAATTAAATGACCAAGAAACCAACCATAACTATTATACAAAAAATTATTAAGATCATAGAACAGTTATGTTTCATTTATAAAAAGAATAGATATCTTTGTGAGTGTGTGTGTGTAGAATAAATAAAATTAAAAAAAAAAAAGAACGAAAGGAAAAGAAAAGATACACTGGGTCTTAATCTTAAGGTCACATTTTATGAATTGATTCTGCTGGTGTGGAAAACCCAGTACAGATAATTTGGTGATTTGCCTCAACTAACCTAAATCTTTCACTGTGAATTGAATTTCCTACAAGAAAAATTATCATCACAGTTTCCATGTGATGCAAAACCAAAAGATATCAAGTTCAATATCACATTGTATATCTATCTTTAAGTGTAAAGAATTGACATATGTTATGTGTTATGCACATGCACAGGGGCAGAACTAGGTGAGGGCTTGAGAGGGCCTTGGCGCCCCCCCCCCCCCCAAAAAAAAAAAAGTTTTCAAAATTAAAAATTTACCCCTAAATTTTAATATATTTTTTAAAAAAATTACTGTCCCCCCCCAAAAAAAAAGAATTTTTAAATTAAAATTTTACTTATAAATTTTACAGTATTTTTTAAAAAAATATTGTTTGAGACTTCAATATTATATTTTTATTATTGTTTCTTCCCTGCACTTTTATGTAAATTTCAACCATATTTTTTATATTATTCAATTTTCATCTCTTAATATTTTGTATTTTTATTTTAATTCCTATATTTTTACTAAGATTTCATTTAGTTTCTTTTAGTATTTATACTTGGCCTCCCCAAGAATAAACTTCTAGTTCTGCCCTTGCACGTGCATACAACAAATGGACTCCAAAAAGTACTTGCTTGCTTCTTCCCAACATAATTTCTAATCATTCCATCTTGCGTGAAGTTTGAATTAAATTTGGGGTCACAAAATGATTTGAGCCTGGTTTCTACTGGCATAACTGGGTTGAATCAAACAACACAATTCAAAGACACCAAACACACGTATAATACAATTCATTTGTTCTAATGAAAAGAAAATAATGAACGGCCATAGAAGCATAAGTACCAGAACAATATGGCCTGTGTCAAGCTCAAACCCTTCATTGGATACTGAGGAATCATAAAGGCGACTACACTGATCTAGCCTCTGGCTCTCATCCCTATACTCCAAGATCTGCTTCCTAAAACACCAAAAACACTAGAGCGTCTCAAAATACCACAAAGAAAATAAAGCAACAAAATAAACAACAAAGAAAATTAACTATCTACTCAAATTAAAAAATTTGCCTCATAGGTATCAACATTCATGTTCCAATTATGGAGGTTCAAACACAATAACCTGAATACATAAAAACCAAACCAACAGAATAAATGTCCAATTAATCTCATTGAAAATCAGTGATTCAGTATAATGCAAGATTAAAACTTGTCAAAAACTCACTTGTGTACAATATTTTGATCAAGTCGATAAAGTCCAAGCTTCATTTACCAGTTACTTAAGGAAGAAATTAAATAAATCTATCAAATTTTAAGTAATTCACTATCTTAAAATAAAATTTATAAAAAAAGAAAGAAAGAAAGAAATCAAAATGCTCCATTTACACCCAGACCAACAAAACAAACTGTCACATAAGTTGCAAACTTGCTTCTAGGTTCTAATAACAAAACAAGTACAAGAACTCAGACCCATAATTCTTTTTTCTTTTTCATCTCTTCCCACATTTTCTAACCAACCCAGAAACCATTAAACCCAAAACAGAAAATGCAAGAAAAAATAAAAAGAAAAATGAGAACCAACACGTAAACATACTCGATCTGGAGTAGAATTTTTTGAGAATCAGGATGGAGATCTGCCCACTTGGTGCTGTAATTCGCAGGAGCCTTGTCATTGGTGAAAAGATACAATTGCTGTTGGTGGTGCTGTTGTTGCTGCTGCTGCTGCTGAAACTGTTGCGGGAATTGCTGCTGTTGCAATTGTTGCGGGAAAAGGGGACTGCTTTGTTGAAAGGGCTGTGGCTGAGACCGAAACAGTGACTGTGGTTGCTGTTGTGGAGTTAAAAACGGAGAAAACGACATTTGTGATTATGAATCTATGATTCAAACTTCTTGTTATAGTTTTTGCCTTGACATTTGGTGTATTTCGGTGTTCGTATGATCTTCCTTGGGGCTTTAGAAATTCAAAAACCCTAAAGAGGGAAATGGGGATAAAAAGACCCGCCTCGACCCATTTTTGTTGGGGAACTATTTTAAGGGGGGAAAGTGACCAAAAAAAACTTGGGATAAATTACTATAAAGTCCCTATAATTTATTAAAATTAATTATTTAATCCTTTTTCATAACCCGATGAAAATGTTACTCAATCTTATTTTAATTTTGAATATTTATACTCTTTAATTTTTTTAATTTTAAAAATTCATATTATTTAAACCCTGTAATTTTAATTATCTTTACTAACACTTCTCTGAAAGTAACTTGTTCCCACTATTAAGTAAGAAAATATTTATCTTTACTTATAAACTCTAAAAATATATTGATCTATTTATTTATCATAATTTTTGAATTTATAAATTAAAACAAATAAGCTTTTTTTATTTTTAATACTTATAAACTAATTTGATAAAATATTTTATTATATTATTTTATTTTTAAATTTTCATCATAAATTTCATTTAATATTTTTTAATTATTTTAATAATTATTATATTTATAAGTTATTTTTTGTTATCAGTCACTTATAAACACTTTAAATAATTATATATTTATTTAAAATTTTAAATATTTATAAATTTAAATTAACTTATAAATAATTTGATTTTCATAAGTCAAACATATTCTAAGTTACTTCCTTTATATTAAAGGAAATTAATTCCTTTGTTTCATGGGAAGTAAAATTACAATGATAATCAAAATAAGTTGAATAATTGAAGTTTTCTGAATAAACTTACCAGTCAAATAAGGCCTAAATAACTTAATTTTTATAAAATATATTAATATTTTAACTAATTTTAGATGTAAAAGAAAACTCAACAATTAAGTAAAAAATTGTTTGATATTATTGTTGGGCATGCATCATATATATATATTATCCTCATCGTTATTGGCTATTGCACCATGTTAACAGTGTTTCTTATACCCAGATATGTTTATGTAATCTGCCTTTGAGCTTTTGCGCCATTTTGCATTACATCAGACTTGCTTTGATTTCCAAGTCATCGAGCATATAACAATTGCTCAAAGATGATGTAAATAAAGGACCTCAATAAAATTATTTACTATTTTCCTAAATGGCAATAAAAAAAAGTCAGCATTATTAATAAGTTTTAATTTAATGATAAAAAATTAATAATTAAGTCTTTATTTTTTTAATATTTTTTTCTGTTCATAAGTAATACGATAATTACTTATTTTTTATATTAATTATATTATATAAATAAAAGAAGTTATATGCTTATTAAATATTTTTATCTTGTTATTTGATGTACTTATTATATCTATGATTCTTGTCTATATAAGATATTTACAATATTTTTTTAATTAATTTATCTCAATTAGTGTGCTAAAGTTTTATGTTAATATAATACTCATTTTAATTTATAAATTATTATGATCCTCTTATTGACTTGCTTAGAGTTTAAGAAAAAAAAAAAGAAAGGAAAAAAAAAAAGCCAGCATTGCATCCACCTTGATGTGACTTCCATGTCACACAGCATAGAACAATTGCTCAAAGGTGTGAATCCAAATCATGGCACGATAATCTGATGTCAACTTTCTTACGAAGCAACTTTCCTCCCTCCAGTTATTCCTGTCAGGTCTTATATAAAAAGGTGTCAAACCATGGCGTTTTCATATGCTAAATCAACGAAAATGGAAGAGAGGAAAAGATCCTAAATTCGTAGGCTTCAAAGGTGGTTTTCCAAGAAAAGCTGACATGGGTTTGTGGTGTATTCCATCTCTTGCACACTGGACCAGTAAATGAGACCTTCTGGTTGGTGTGCAAGGGATGGAATGTGTCATTGATCTATGCACCAACCCATTTTTCTTCTTCCATGGAGGTAAGTTCTATCATAACTCAGGCAGCCTTTGTTTTAGCTATACAACCACAAAATTCAAACAACTCTTCATTATTTTGTTCCAAGGCTTTCACTTTTAAGCCTACCAATAAGTTGTTTTTTTATTTTTTTATTTTTTTATTTTCCAAATGGCTTGGAACTCTGACTTTTAGATTAAAGTTTATTAGTTATATTAAGGTCATTTTAATTTACTGACTCCAATATCCATAATTTTCTTATAATTTGTAATTTTAATATTATTTTCCTATTATATTTTTTTATCAGTTTCCTATTATAATTTTAATTTATTAGTTATATGTAACAACTCAAAAAAAAAAGTTGGCTTTTTCGAGTGGCAGTGGAACTCAGTTCCACTGTTAGAAAAAAAAAAAATTTTCAAAATAAAAATTGGGAGAGCCGCCCCCTCAATTTCTCTCTCCTCTCCTCACCTCCCCTCCCTTCTTCTTCTTCCCCTCTTCAGTGACCGGCTGGCGACCTTCCAAGCGGCTTCACACTCACCGACGACGTCACCAGTAGCGGCAGCAGCTCAGAATCCGACTAACAGTGGAGAGAGAGAAAAAAAAAATATGGATCACAAACTTTGAATACTCGTATCCGGCGATCCCAACGTTCAATTGGAGTGATTTCAGCTGCTGTGGACTCCTAAGAGAGAGCTCTTTCGGATGAGACTAGTCTCGCCGGATTTGGTGGCCGTTTCCGCCACCGGCGAGGAGAGAGAAAATCAATTTTTTTTTACTTTCCGATGAGATTTCCAACAATCCGACCGTTTGATCGACGATCCAATACTACCTATGGACTCAGGAGGAGGAAAGGAACATTTTGGTGTAACCAGTTCCAGCAAATGTCGCCTGCGGTGGGTGGCCGGCCACCGTGCGCGGTGGCTTCGGCGAGCTTTGGGGATTATTCAATTTTCAGAGGCTTCCTCATAAATTTTTGAAATTTTTGAGACACAGATAAACTTCGTGTAAGATTATTTTCATTATTTCTCAGTATGTGAAGCGTAAATGCAGTGTTTCTTAAATATAAAAAATTAAAGAAAAATTCTGAGAAAAATATATGATGAAAGTAAAATTATTTATAGATATTCTATGGTGTTTGTTGAATTTTTGAGTGATTGTAGAATATTTTTGAAAAAATATAGATGGATTTTAGTTAGATTTTTAGCATATGAGCATATAAGATTATTTGAAATTATGATATTTAAATTTTTTTATGATTAGTTTAAGCTTGAGAATAAATATTTAAATATGTGAATATTGAATTGGGTTGAATTAAGAATATGTTAGCTGTTGGAAACTTATAGAATTGAGTAATATTCTTAAATAAAATATTCATAAGTGATTAGAAAATTTCAATTCCTTTTGCGATAGCTTTATAACTTTATTAATGACCACAGGGCAAAATTTTAGAATTTTTAGAGCTTGTTTGAGTGGATGTTTACAAAATGTCAATTGTAGTGACTAAAACATAATTTTTAAGATTGTGAGTATTGCTTGGTTTGGAAGGCCCAGGAGGGGCTATATAATGATGATGAGATATGGGTTGAGTTTAAAAATGTTATTTGAACTATTTTTGCAAATTGGGTAGATCCCAGGTATAGGGAAAACTTTGCCGGATTTCCGGCATAAATTAGGTTGTCTGTTATCTCTTTAGAGTTTTATTTTGACTTTGTACTAATAAATTTATAATATAATTATTAGGTGATCGAGGTCAACTATTTTTCTCCATCCAGCAACCACAATAGTCCTCGTGTACTGTGAGTAAAATATGAATTTTAATTATAATTTTGATATTATATGTTCAAACATGCCCATGCATCACTTATAAATATGTTTCTATGTAGTTAGATACTATGCACGTTTTATATTGCATTCATAATTGATGTAGTGTCATGGATGTTGTTTGTGGTAATTTGTAGCAGTGTATGTGCGTTAGCGTGTGTGTAGTATGGTATTAGATATGGACAGGATGGGTAGACACGGCTTTGAAAGACACTTACTGGGACTCGGTCCTTTATGAATAAGTCAGGGTAGACACAGCTTGAGAGACACTCGCTGGGACCCCGCATTTGGTTTATTAAGCGAAAATTCGGCTTGAGAGACACTCACTGACAAAGGTTGGATTAAGAGAGCTGTATAGGGGATCAGCTCCCATATACGTACTGTTTGAATAGTATTGGGTGTGTGAGTGCTCTGAATTGCCTTTTTACTGTTATGATGTGATTTGTATGAAATTTATGATGATGTTGCATTCCATTCCTTATGATGTATTAATTTTAGATAGCAATAGTGTAACACCCCAAATTTTTAAATGTATTATTTTGTGAGTAATATTAATATTTTTATTTTATTTAAATTTTAGGAAATTATTTAAAACATTTGTCACGAACTAACCTATGGGCCGGACCAGCACTAGGACCTGGGCTAGCCTAAAACCCCTGAAGCCCGTAGTAAGCCTAACTATTCCTTAACCCAACTCAAAGGCTCATTGGGCCCAATTTCAAAAATTCAACTGGACAGAGTCCGACCATAAAGTGGACCTTTCAACGGGGAGTTTTTGACTCACCCGACCTGTAAACACGATATATAATCAATTGGGGAGCTCAGCTCACCCTCCACATACTCAATGTCATAAAAATAAATGGGAGCTCAGCTCCCTCATCCAGTCCATCAAACATGCATATAATAATACGTTTACAGGTCCAACATGATAATTATATTACAGACCCAAATCAAATAAATATTTCTAATACATGCGGAAATTCTAGGAATTAATAAAATTGCACAAACATTAATAAATAACCTGCGAAGGAGAAAAGCAGGTTAACCACAATAAAAATCCTCCTGTAGCCTGAAAAATAATGAACAGGAGTGAGCGTTCGACTCAGAGAGTAAAATATCAATTTTAACCATAATCTCTATAACTATCTAAAGCTAATGCATCATGTAGAGTGAAATGCAACATCAGCAATATTTTCACATCATAACAGCAAAAAGGTAATTTGGAGCACTCACACACCCAATAATGTTAAACAATACATATATGGGAGCTGATCCCCTATACAGCTGTCTTAATCCAAACTATGCCAGCGAAGAACTCAAGCTCAGACTTCCACTTAATAAACCAAATCAGGGTCCCAGCGAAGAACTCAAGCCGTGTCTACCTCGAAGGATCTGGTCCCAGCGAAGATCTCAAGCCGTGTCTACCCGTCCTATCCATAGCCAACACCACATCACACGGACGCCAACGCACGCACACTGCTCCAAATTACCACAACAACATTCATGGCACTTTAACAATTGTGAATACAACATAAAACATGCCTAGAGTTTAACTACATAGATATATACATATAAGTGATGCATGGGCATGCTTGAACATATAATAATATCGAAATTACAATTAAAATTAATATTTTACTTACAGACTTGACAGCAGTCACTGTGGCGGCTAGGCGGAGGAAGAAGGCAGTCCTGGCTCACCTGACAATTTTATTATAATCATTTAATAAATTTGACTCAATATAAACTAAGAAAAAGACCAAAGACGTCCTAAGTCGTGCCGAAAATCCGGCAGAGTCTCCCCTATACCTAAGACCTACCCAACCTACAAATAGGTTTAAAATACACTTCTGTATCCACAAACCATACACCCATAACTCAATCATATCACACAGCCCCTCCTGGGCCCATCCAAACAGTCATCAATCACAATATGTAAAATTACAGTTTAGTCCTTATAATTGACTCTTTTTGTAAAAACTACCCAAATAAACTCTAAAAATTTTAAAACTTTGCTCCGCTGTCCTTAGCAATATTACTAGGCTAATGCAAAAAGAATCATAATTTTCTGAGCTACCACAAATATTTTATGGATTTTTAATTATATTTAAGCACTAGAAAATTATGAAAAAGTAAGGTTCGGGTTTACCTATGCTGATTCCAATCTCGGAAACGCACTCGAGGCATTTGACAACGTTGAGGTAGCTAAAATCCCGATTCAATTCTAAAACTTTTTCGGTAGCCAGTCTGTCTGGCCGGAAATTCACAGACCCGGGCAACCGTCAAATTTTCGTGAATTGAAGGTACCTACACGAAGCCCACAATATGGGGGTTAGTATATAATTTTTACGAAATTTTCTAAGCTCATTTAATGCTCGAAAAAAATACTACGAAATTTCGTGGGATCCACTGAAAAATGGTGTCAAAAAATTTCGAAATTTATATTGCCGCGAAGCTCTCGACGAGTGGAGTGGTCTGGTACTCTCGGTTTTCTCGTGAGGTTCACGATTTGCGAGAAATCTAGCCCAAAAGTCGAAATAGGCTAAAACTTTCCGGATAAAAATTGGACAAATCGCTCAATGGATTTTGGTGTTCTTGGTGTCTATGGAAAGTTCTCTAGGTGTAGATGGTATTTGACACAAGACCCGGCTCAATTGGTGGCCGAATCGATCGAATTTTGGCCAAAAAATCGAAACGGAGCGCGCGCGTTTTCCGGTCGCCTGGAGCGTCGGCTAGCGGTGGGAAGGCGGTGGGGAGGGCGCCAGCGAGGTTAGGAAGCTAGGGAGGCGGCGGCGCGGCCTGGGGGTGAGGGAGGAGAGAGAAAACGAGAAGGGAAGGAGGAGAGGTCTGGCGCACAAGGGAGAAGAAGGGAGAAAAAGAAAAGGGCCGGTCCGATTCGACTAGTCTGGTTTGATTCGGTCGATTTGATTTAAGATACAAAATTTTGAATTTTTACTCTGCCTTGGGAACAAAAACGAGGCCCAAAAATTCCGAAAAAATTCTAAAAAACTCAGAAAATTTTGTAGACTCCAAATATATTTTTAGTTTTACCACGTAGTTTTTAAATTAATTTTTAAAAATCATCAAAGTTTTATATTTTTGGAAAATCAAACCCGATTTCAAAAATCCAAAAAATTTCAAATAATTTCCTAAAATTTAAATAAAATAAAAATATTAATATTACTCACAAAATAATACATTTAAAAATTTGGGGTGTTACATTCTTTCCCCCTTATAGAAAATTCGTCTTCGAATTTTTATACAAGGCAGAATAAGGTACTGAATTATACATTGAATAAATAAGGGTACTTGCTACGCATATCCCGCTCTGACTCCCAAGTGCACTCTTCCACTGACTGGCTCCTCCACAAAACCTTAACCATAGAGATCTGTTTTAATCTTAGCTGTCTCACTTGGTAGTCCACTATGGCTACAAGTTGCTCCTCAAACGTCAGATTTTCTTTCAGCTCTATTACATCCGGCTGTAACATATGAGAAGGATCAGGAATGTATTTCCTAAGCATGGAGATGTAGAATACAGGATGAACGTGGAACAGGTTGGGTGGTAACTCCAACCGGTAGGCAACTGCTCCAACTCTATCAGTAACCTCAAAATGTCATATATACCGAGGTGTTAACTTGCCCTTCTTTCCAAATCTCATGACTCCCTTCATCGGAGAAACCTTCAGGAATACATAGTCGCCTACTGCAAACTCTACATCCCTCCGTCTGGGGTCTGCATAACTTTTCTGCCTACTGAAAGTTGTTTTCAATCGTTCCCTGATTAAAGGAACTATGTCTGAAGTGTACTGCACTAGGTCTACATCATGCACCTTCGCTTCTCCCATTTCTGTCCAACACAAGAGAGACCTACACTTTCTTCCATATAGTGCCTCATAGGGTGCCATCCCCATGCTGGAATGATAACTATTGTTGTGGGCAAACTCCATCAAAGGTAGCTGATCATCCCATTGACCTCCAAAATCCAAAACACTCATACGAAGCATGTGTTCCAGTGTTTGGATTGTCCTTTCGGACTGTCTGTTCGTCTGAGGGTGGAAAGCAGTACTAAAGTTCAACTGTGTGCCAAGTGCCTCCTGCAACTTTCTCCAAAACTGATAAGTGAACTGGGGCCCTTTGTCAGATATTATGGAAGCCGGAACTCTATGCAATCTGACTATTTCTCGAATATAGAGTCGGGCGTACTGTGCAACAGAATATGTGATCTTCACCGGCAATAAATGAGCTGATTTAGTTAGACAATCTACAATTACCCATATCGAATCATATCCTCGCGTGGTACGAGGCAACCCAGTCACAAAATCCATAGTAATCATTTCTCACTTTCATTCTGGGATAGGGAGCTCTTGCAGCTTCCCTGACGGCCTCTGGTGTTCAAACTTCACCTTCTGACAAGTCAAGTACTTGGACACAAAGTCTGCTATGTCTCTCTTCATGCCATTCCACCAATAGCTATCTTTCACATCATGGTACATCTTGGTGGAGCCAGGGTGGACATTGCACAATGTATAGTGTGCCTCTTGCATGATTTCATTTCTAAGATTATCCACATTGGGCACACATATCCTAGAACTTTGCATTAGGGCGCCATCATTGGCAAATCCAAACTCACCACCTTCACCCTGCTGTACTCTTTCTATGATCTTCATCAATTGTTGGTCTCTATGCTGGGAAACTCTAACCCTATCTCGCAGGTCTGGTCTCACTGAAAAATGAGCCAATAATACCCCCTCATCTGAAAGATCTAGGATTAGACCTTGATCCATTAACTCATGTACTTCCTGAATCAACGGTCTCTTTTCCGCTGATATGTGCACCAAACTGCCAGAAGATTTTCTGCTCAAAGCATCTGCTACTACATTGGCCTTCCCAGGGTGGTACTGGATGGTGCAATCATAGTCCTTCAGAAGCTCCATTCATCTTCTCTGTCTCAAGTTTAAATCCCTCTATTGGAAGATGTACTTCAAACTCTTGTGGTCGGTATATATCTCGCACACTTCACCATACTGGTAGTGTCTCCAAATTTTTAGTGCAAAGACTACAGCCGCCATTTTTAAATCATGGGTGGGGTAGTTCTGCTCATGCCTCTTCAGCTGCCTTGAAGGATAAGCCACAACTTTTCCATTATGCATCAAAACACACCTTAAGCCAACTCTGTAGGCATCACAGTACACGGTATATCCTTCACCACTCATCAGTAGTGTCAACACAGGGGCGGTGGTTAGACACTCCTTAAGCGTCTGGAAACTCTTCTCACAATCATATGTCAAAATGAATGGAACATTCTTCTGAGTTAACTTAGTTAGGGGAGCCGCTATCCTAGAAAAATCTTGCACAAAACGCCTATAGTAGCCAGCTAGACCCAAAAAACTTTATACCTCAGTGACTGTTGTAGGCCTAAGCCAATCAGTTATAGCTTCAATTTTCTTGAGATCTACTTGAATGCCTTTACTAAAAACCACGTGTCCTAAGAATGAGATGCTTTATAGCCAAAATTCACATTTTGAAAATTTGGCATATAGCTGGTGCTTCCTCAAAGTCTGCAATACCATCCTCAAGTGTTACACGTGTTCTTCCTTGGTCCGAGAGTATACTAAAATGTCATCTATGAATCCAATGACAAATCGGTCCAGGAATGGCCTAAACACCCTGTTCATTAAGTCCATGAAGGCTATTGGTGCATTAGTGAGTCCAAAAGACATCACCAAGAACTCATAATGACCATATCTTGTCCTAAATGTTGTTTTGGACACATCCTTATTCTTGATTCTCAACTGATGGTAGCCTGATTGTAGGTCTATCTTGGAAAGATTCTAGCCCCTTGGAGCTAATCAAACAGATCATTGATCCGAGGAAGTGGATACTTGTTCTTCACAGTCACTTTGTTCAGCTGTCTATAGTCAATACACAACCTGAAGGACCTATTCGTCTTTCTCACAAATAGAATAGGAGTACCCCAGGGTGAAGTGCTCAGACGTATAAAACCCTTGTCCAAAAGCTCCTGTAGTTTCTCATTTAGCTCTTTCAATTCTGCTGGTACCATCCTGTAAGACGACATTGATATGGGGTTTGTACCCAGCACAACATCAATGCAGAACTCTATTTCCCTTCCTGGTAGCAATCCTGGAAGCTCCTCAGGGAAGACATCCATGAATTCTCTGACAACAGAAACATTTTCCATGTTGATACCTTCTACAGATGTATCTCTCACCAATGCCAAATACTCTTGACATCCACGCCTCAATATTTTTCTAGCACTAATTGCTTATACTAAATTATATGGAGCCACGCTCCTGTCACCATCAAAGCTAAACTCTTCCACAGCAGGTATGTGGAAATACACCTTTTTGTTCCTGCAGTCTAAAGTGGCATAATGGGTTGCCAACCAATCCATTCTCAAAATTACATCGAAATCCATTACTGGTAGAAGACCAAGTCTGCTGGGAGGATCTTTCCATCCACTACTACTGGGCTACCCGGAAAAATCATATCTACATCTATGTTGTCACTAAGGGGGTAGCTACAGACAAAGGGCATTCTAATATTGTAGGGTTCCTACACAATCTCATGGCAAACACTGGAGAGACAAATGAGTGCGTAGCACCCGGATCTATTAAAACACGAGCCTCATAGGAACAGACCAGAAGAATACCTGCCACAATTGCATTGGAAGCCTGAGCATCCTAGTGGGTTAGGGTGAAAACCTGAGCTTAACCCCTGCCCTGGGTGGCAGAAACCTGATAGTGACTTCTACCTCCTGATCTGCCTCCAAATCCACGTCCCCCTTATCCTCGGCCCTGTTGGCCACTGAACTAACTGCCTACCATGCTGGACGCACTAGGATACAACTAACGAGGAACATTTGCAACAGAACCCTGTGACCCCATCTGTGGCTCGCTGAATACGAGGCATTCCCTAGCAAAGTGACCTGGTTGGCCACACCTAAAACATACTCCTGAACCCATCAGACAAGGTCCTGAATGTCCTCTTCCACACTGTGCGCAAGGTGCCAAGGAGGATCTGGAACTGCACCAGAATCGTTGTATCGGTGTGACCACCGCCGATTCGCACTCGTCCAATCCTCGAGATTTGTGTCTAAAATCACTCCTCTTATTCCTACTTCTTCCTCTGTAATTACTTTGGCTTCCGCTGTCTGGAGCACCCATGTGGGGAACACCTGAAGAACCCTCTGCTCTATTTTTCTTTACTCTTCCACTGTTATCTCTGGTGTAGCTAATGTGACACCCCTTACCCGTCTACAGTATAGCCGAGCAAGTTATGCCACTCAGTATGCCGGAGCACCAATTTATGTTTCTATTTACAATTTATCCCTTTTTAATTCATTTATTTACAATTTTGATAAATCTGAATTTTTTCTCAAATTTTATAGAAAATCCTGCAGAGTGCCGGCTGTAAATTGGAAAAACATTTATTCTGAACCTGTTTAAAAACACTTCCAATATAATTTCCAAATCCAAACTCCATCATACACATTTCAAGTCAATCTCAAAATCTCAATCTCAAATTACTATACTATTTTCAAAACTTTTCTGTTCACTTCATCACTTGAAGCATATTCATAAATATTTCTCAACATTTCATTTATCAACATACATTATGCAGAAAATTTCAATAATATGAAATTTCATATATTTACATTAATACATAATTACAAGAGTTTATAGTTACAATCCAAACTAATAGAAAATGCCAAAATACCAAATGCTCCCAAAATCCTATGTCCTACCATATGCACTGCAGGTGTGAGGTGACTCGGGACTCCAGATGCAAATCTGAAGGCTCACCCGGTCTGATGTCTGCTGGGCTCACCAGCTAGGTTTCCAGTATCTTTGCGTGATAAAAGCAACGCGCTAAGCAATTCTGCTTAATGGTGACAATATAAAATAAAATAAAATAAAATAAAATGAATATGCAGAATGTGTGTTTACATTTTTGGTAGACTTAACTTCTGATATTATTTGTATTATTATTCGATTAAAATTTGATAAGGTTTATTATCATTGCCCGAGTAACCCATACTGATTGACTGGACTGGATAAACGGGTAAAATGGCACTGGATACTAAGTACCTCGGACCATCACACCATCGGTCACATTGTGTCTCCCGGTGTGCAACAGAATAGCTAATAAGTTGTAATAATTATCGGGGTTAAAATCCAAGTGTAATAATTCAAATGACATAGCCAAAGGCTATTATGTCACAGAATGGCATGGGAAGCCATGAAATACATAATGGCATGAAGCCATATGCAGTACTGCTAACAGAACCCTATTGGCATGCCAAGCTATCCAAACCAATCTTGTTAGGTATACTACGGCATTTTACACTTTTAAGTTTCACAATTTTTGAAATTTAAGTTTTAGTGTTACTATTCCATTCATTGGTCAACAAAAATATTGACTTTTGCATAGGCAATAAGTACATTGGTTCCAATATCATCAACATACCACATTTTGCATTCAAAATTTGTTGGTATTGGTTGCCAATACCATTTCTAAGCTTAATGTTAGTTGGGCAGAATTTTCAGTTTTTATACTTTGTTTTTACTGTTCTATTGGTCAATTTTGCAGTGGGAATTTGGCAAACTGATTAACATGAAAGTTGTTCCTTATTTTGTCTAGTTGCATTTTCTTTTTTGAATCACTTTATTTGGAGTTTTGTAGCTCAAGTTATGGTCCAAAAACCACAACTGGCCGGATTGAAATTTTGTCCAGAATTTCTGGACTGACCATATCTACAATGTAATGAACAGTGACTGCAACTCACTTGTTGAATATGTTCTGGTCATAATTTGGGTTAGGTTTCTTCATGAAAGTTGTTGGTCTATATCTCATCTTATTGCTGGTAAAATTTCAGGTCAATTGGACATTTTTACACTGATTTATGGCTAAATGACCAAACACTGTTCATTTAATCATTTTGCCCCAGGCAGACTGCAGGTCACCCGGATTAGAGTAAGCTTTTGGTCCACTTGGTTTGGTTTTATGGGTATAGTTTCTTCACCAAAGTTGTGCCATTATGTGTCTAGTTTCATGTCCAATTAGCCTTACACCAATTGAACCTCTACAATTCAAGTTATGGCTGCCCAAACCTGCTTGACTCATGTCCAATTCTGCAGGTCACCATGGGCAACCACACCAAACCCAAACTCCACTACTCAACACACTGCATTTTTTATTTAAACAGAACCAAATGGTCATTAATTGACCATTAAAACCTATTTTCATTATCACATGGTCAAAGTCCCATTTTTCCACCTCAAACCCTAGCTCAACATTACCACACATGCATTTCCACTTCATTTCATCAATCCACTTAGTAGAGACATATTGTGGACAACCATAACAACCTTTTAACTTCATTAAAATCAACACAATCAAACCCTAACCATGGCCGCTGAAAATAAGGGATGGCATACAAGTGGTATTTAGCAATTTTCCTATGTAATTCTTACTCATACATAGTCCTTAAACATATATTCAAAGTAAAAATTAAAGTTAGGTCACTAACCTCTAAGGAGTGAGCTTTCCAACTTGCTAAAGTTCTTCCTTTCCTTTTCTTTTTGCTCCCAAAAGGCTCTCCAAGATGCAAGAACAACTTTTTGTGTTGCTAGGTTAGGGTTTAGTTGGGTAAAAGTGGGGGAAATCAAGCTTTCAAAAGCTTGCTAATGGTTGACAATGGTGGGAGGGTGACGGCATGAAGAAAAAGGAGAGAGGAGGTTCTGATTTTATTTTGTTTTCCAGCCCATTTGGTCTCTTTTAAACAAAGTTATGCCATGTGTCAACTTTGGATTGGGTAGGAGAATTTTAATGACATCATTATGATGTCATAAGTCCATTTTCCTTCATTTTCTCTTCATTTCTTGTCTATTTAATTGCAATTAAATTTTTAACAACATTTATTCATATTTTATGTTATATAAATTATTTATTTAATTGGACAAGCTGGCCAAAAATCATCTCTGAAGATGAAATGACCAAAATGCCCTCCGTATGGCTTAACGGGCCAAAATTATCTGTACTGATTGAAAAATTTTTCTAAGTATTTTCTTGATATTCTAATGTCATAAGAACCTCAATAACCCTTCTCTGGAGTCTCAATAATTATTTTATAAATTTTCTCCTAGGTCTAGGGCTCCTAGTTGCGAGAACCACAACTTCTCACTAGGTTACCCATCGCTAGGGCACCGACTCATTTAACTTGGTTGTATTTTATTTCTAAAATTTTTCCTAAATTTTTCTTATTAATATTTGAGTTAATTATGGTTCCTCACTTTAGTTTAAATATTTTTTCGGACATTCTAGCTGTCCGGACCGACACTGGTCACCGGAATAGTAGACTGTATGGACTAGCTAAAGTGAGGATGTTACAGCTAATCTCTATCTATCGGGCTCGATCAACTACCACATCAAAAGACTGATTAGACATCATGGCCAGGTTTGCATACCTCCTTTCAAGCCCCTTCAGGAACCTTTTCACCTTCATACTTTCTGTAGCCACTGCTGTGGGGCCATATCTGCTCAGTTCCAGAAATTTTATAGCATATTCATCTACAGACCTGCCATTCTGCCTTAAGGGCTCAAAGGCCCACTGCTTTTGATCTCTGAAACTTTCTAGTACAAATCGATTGATAAACAGTTCCACAAATTGGGTCCATGACAAACCTTCCATCCGAGGTAATATGTAGTCATTCATCCATTGTCTAGGCATAGGCCCCATGACATGCTGCATACACTCTATAAGTCTTCTATCACCAATCAGAACTCGTTCTCGCCTGTCTGCAGGAATCTAAAAATTGATATGCATCGTCTGACACATCATAAGTACCAGGCACCAACTTCTTGAAATTTATTATCTGTTTATAAGGTTCCCCTCTTGGTACGGTGGACTGCTACTGCTGGGGAGGGTAGACCATATACTGTGCCATCATATCAATGGTTCTCTGCAAACTAGCTAGAGTAGCTGTCATTGTGTCCGTGGGACCCTGTGCCATAAAATACTGATTCTGAACTGGTGGCAGCTGCTCTTTTACTTGAGCAGCTCTAGGCCTCCTACCCCGCCTCCTCGAGCTAGGCGCCTCATCCTGTGCCGACACATCGTCAGGCACATCTCGTTCTGGTGTAGTGGCAGCTCTCCTACTTCTACACATTTTCTTGAAATTCAGCTGCATTAGCCCACAAAATTTCAAAACTCTATATTACACAGTTCTATAGACTCATAATTACACACAATTATATAAAGTAGAAACTAGAAGCAAAGATGACAATGCAAGACGAATGTGGACCCTATTTTCCGCATGTGACTCCTATTAGACTCTTTCCAACACTTTAGACAATTTTTCCCTATGAATCTGGAGCCTAAACTCTGATACCACATTTGTCACGACCCAACCTATGGGCCAGACCGGCACTAGAACCTGGGCCAGCCTAAAGCCTCCGAGGCCAGTAGTAAGCCTAACTATTCCTTAACCCAACTCAAAGGCTCATTGGGCCCAATTTCAAGAATTCAACTGGACAGAGTCCGGCCATAAAGTGAACCTTTCAACGGGGAGTTTTTGACTCACCCGACCTGTAAACACGATATATAATCAATTGGGGAGCTCAGCTCACCCTCCACATACTCAATGTCATAAAAATAAATGGGAGCTTAACTCCCTCATCCAGTCCATCAAACATGCATATAATAATACGTTTACAGGTCCAACATGATAATTATATTACAGACCCAAATCAAATAAATATTTCTAACACATGCGAAAATTCTAGGAGTTAATAAAATTACACAAACATTAATAAACAACATGCGAAGGAGAAAAACAGGTTAACCACAACAAAAATCCTCCTGTAGCCTGAAAAATAATGAACAGGAGTGAGCGTTCGACTCAGAGAGTAAAATATCAATTTTAACTATAATCTCTATAACTATCTAAAGCTAATGCATCCTGTAGAGTAAAATGCAACATCAGTAATATTTTCACATCATAACAGCAAAAAGGTAATTTGGAGCACTCACACACCCGATAATGTCAAACAATACATATATGAGAGCTGATCCCCTATACAGCTCTCTTAATCCAAATTGTGCCAGCGAAGAACTCAAGCTCGGACTTCCACTTAATAAACCAAATCGGGGTCCCAGCGAAGAACTCAAGCCGTGTCTGCCTCGAAGGACTGGGTCCCAGCGAATATCTCAAGCCGTGTCTACCTGTCCTATCCATAGTCAACACCACATCACACACACGCCAACTGCTCCAAATTACCACAACAACATCCATGGCACTTTAACAGTTGTGAATGCAATATAAAACGTGCCTAGAGTTTAACTACATATATATATATATATATATATATATATATATATATATATATATATATATATATATATATATATATATATATATATAAGTGATGCATGGGCATGATTGAACATAAATGTAACACCCCAAATTTTTAAATGTATTATTTTGTGAGTAATATTAATATTTTTATTTTATTTAAATTTTAGGAAATTATTTAAAATTTTTCGAATTTTCGAAATTGGGTTTGATTTCCCTAAAATATAAAACTTTGATAATTTTTAAAAATTAATTTAAAGACTACGTGGCAAAACTAAAAATATATTTGGAGTCTACGAATTTTTCAGAGTTTTTTAGAATTTTTTTGAAATTTTTGGGCCTCGTTTTCGATCCCAAGGCAGAGTAAAAATTCAAAATTTGTATATTGAATCGAACCAGATCGGATAGGACCAGTCGAATCGGACCGGCTCTTTTCTTTTTCTTCCTTCTTCTCCCTCGCGCGCCCGACCTCTCCTCTTTTCCTTCCCGTTTTCTCTCTCCTCCCTCACCCCCAGGCCGCACCGCCGCCTCCCCAGCTTCGCCACCTCGCCGGCGCACAGCCCCACTACCTCCCCATGGCCAACCGACGCTCCAGGCGGCCGAAAAATGCACGTAAAGACCACCCGACGTGCGCGCGCTGTTTCGGCTTCCCGGCCAAAATCTGGCTGATCCTGCCACCAATTGGGCTGGGTCTTGTGTCAAACACCATCTACACCTCAAGAGCTTTCCATAGACACTAAGAACATCAAAATCCATCGAGCGGTTTGTCCAATTTTTGTCCGAGAAGTTTTAGCCCATTTCGACTTTTGGGCTAGATTTCTCGCAAATTGTGAACCCCACGAGAAAACCGAGAGTACCAGAGCGCTCCACTCGTCGAGAGCTTTGCGGCAATATAAATTTTGAAATTTTTCGACACCGTTTTTTGGTGGATCCTACGAAACTTCGTAGTGTTTTTTTCGAGCATTAAATGAGCTTAGAAAATTCAGTAAAAATTATATACTAACTCCCGTGTTGTGGGCTTCGTATAGGTACCTTCAATTCGCGAAAATTTGATGGTTACCCAGGTTTGTGAATTTCCGGCCAGACAGATCGGCTACCGAAAAAGTCTTAGAATTGGATCGAGATTTTGGTTACCCCACCATTGTCAGATGCCCTGAGCGCGTTCCCGAGATTGGAATCGGCATAGGTAAACCCAAACCTTGTTTTTTCGTAATTTTTTAGCGCTTAAATGAGATTAAAAATTCATAAAATATTCGTGGTAGCTCAGAAAATTATGATTATTTTTGCATTAGCCTAGTAATATTGCTAAGGACCGCGGGACAAAGTTTTAGAATTTTTAGAGTTTATTTGGGTAGTTTTTGCAAAAAGGGTCAATTGTAAGGACTAAACTGTAATTTTACATATTGTGATTGATGACTGTTTGGATGGGCCCCGGAGGGGCTGTGTGATATGATTGAGTTGTGGGTGTATGGTTGGTGGATATAGAAGCGTGTTTTAAACCCATTTGCAGGTTGGGTAGGTCCTAGGTATAGGGAAGACTCTGCTGGATTTTCGGCACGACTTAGGATGTCTTTGGTCTTTTTCTTAGTTTGTATTAAGTCAAATTTATTAAATGATTGTAATAAAATTGTCAGGTGAGCAGATGCCTTCTTCCTCCTCCGTCCACCACAAAGGATCATTAAGTCTGTGAGTAAAATATTAATTTTAATTATAATTTCGATATTATTATATGTTCAAGCATGCCCATGCATCATTTATATGTATATATCTATGTAGTTAAACTCTAGGCACGTTTTATGTTGCATTCACAACTGTTAAAGTGCCATGGATGTTGTTGTGGTAATTTGGAGCAGTTGGCGTGCATGTGATGTGGTGTTGGCTATGGATAGGACGGGTAGACAAGGCTTGAGATTTTCGCTGGGACCCGGTCCTTCGGGGTAGACATGGCTTGAGTTCTTTGCTGGGACCCCGATTTGGTTTATTAAGTGGAAGTCCGAGCTTGAGTTCTTCGCACATACGCTTTGGATTAAGAGAGTCAGATAGGGGATCAGCTCCCATATATGTATTGTTTGACATTATCGGGTGTGTGAGTGCTCCAAATTACCTTTTTGCTGTTATGATGTGAAAATATTGCTGATGTTGCATTTCACTCTACATGATGCATTAGCTTTAAATAGTTATAGAGATTATGGTTAAAATTGATATTTTACTCTCTGAGTCGAATGCTCACTCCTGTACATTATTTTTCAGGCTACAAGAGGATTTTTGTTGTGGTAAACCTGCTTTTCTCATTCGCAGGTTGTTTATTAATGTTTGTGTAATTTTATTAACTCTTAGAATTTCTGCATGTGTTAGAAATATTTATTTGATTTGGATATGTAATATAATTATCATGTTGGACCTGTAAACGTATTATTATATGCATGTTTGATGGACTGGATGAGAGAGCTGAGCTCCCATTTATTTTTATGACATTGAGTATGTGGAGGGTGAGCTGAGCTCCCCAATTGATTATATATCGTGTTTACAGGTCGAGTGAGTCAAAAACTCCCCGTTGAAAGGTCCACTTCATGGCTGGACTCTGTCCAGTTAAATTCTTGAAATTGGGCCCAATGAACCTTTGAGTTGGGTTAAGGAATAGTTAGGCTTACTACGGGTCTCAGGGGCTTTAGGCTGACCCAGGTCCTAATGCCAATCCGACCCATAGGTTGGGTCGTGACAAATAGAAATTGTGGTTAAAATTAGTATTTTACTATCTGAGTCAAACGCTCACTCTTGTTCACCTATTTTTTCAGGCTACAGGAGGAGTTCTTTTACAGAGCAACTTGCTTTCTTCCTTGCAGGTTTAACATTAGTTATTTAATTGTTTTATTATTTTTCTAAATTTGAAATATAGAACTCCGCATGTGTTAGTTATAGTATGGACCTTATCCGAAATCGTGTTAATTTAAATTATTAAGATTAATAAATAAAGATTTGTATGATACTTAAATAATTTATAAATAATGTAAATGGGTTGAACTGGGCTCTCATAATTTGAGTTTCTGATAATTATTGGGTTAAATTGGTCTGAAATAAAATTATAATATTTTAATTTAAATTATTTTTATATGCATATTAACCCTAAATTATAGGTCTGGTTATGGATTTATGAACAATAAGACTTACTATGGGCCTTGGGGGCTTTATACCTGCCTAGGTCCTCGTGCCGGTCTGGCCCATGGGATCTGGTCGTGACATTATCAAATTTTACTTAAACTTTAATATCCATTTAAAATATGTTAAATTTGACCTAACTCGATAAATGGCTATTTTATATAAATAATAAATAAATGGTTCATTCAGTAATGTTTAGAATATCAATTCATATAATTTTCAAAAATAAAAATAATTGATTCTTAATTAAGTTATAAAAGATTAAAATATTCAAATATAAAATCTAAATTAATAAAATTAAAAATTAATAGGATTATATTAATAAATTCATAAATAAATGACAATTTTAAAAGAGAAAATAATTGATAATTTAAAAAAATGAAAAAGAAAAATAATTCATTTTTATAAACAAGTATATGAATTAATATAATAAACATTATTAATAATAAATATATATATATATATATTAATATTTTAACAAAATAAATATATTATTTATGATTGCACAAGTTATTATATTAAAAAAATTTACAATTTAATATTAAAATTATTAATTTCTTAAATCATATAAATAAATCCTATTTAATTATATATATATATATATATATATATATATAAACAAAACTTTCAATCTCAACCGTCCATTATTAAGTCATCCTTGTAAATTCATCTATTTCCCTAGCCTAACCTTAAACTAGTCGTCTCCCTAATTTCCTCTTCAGCTTTTTTCGGCGGACGCCACCAATCTTCCCCTCCCCGTCACACTTACACTCGAGAGTCAAGCCCTCCAACCTGTGCAGCTCCTCCCTCTTCCTTCACTTGCGGCTATATCTTCACTTCTATTCGTTGCCCTATCCTCTCTACGGCCCTCTTCTCAGGAGCCTTCACCTTCTCCAGTAATGTCTTTTCCTCCATCGACAATCTCAGTGCTGCCATTTGAAGCTCCTTCACCTGCTGAAAACCGCGCCATTTCGAACAGATTTGAAGCTCCTTTACCGGTTGAAAACAGCACCGTCTCTTCGTTGCCGTTTTGGTGATATAGAGAGAGTTGGTCGACGCACGGGACTTGGGTGCTCGTCTTCAAGGTTTTTTTTTTCGATTTTTATATTTATCTTTTTGGTTATTGATTTTGATTTATGTTCGGTTTGATTTCGTATTGCTTTTTTTATTTTGTGATGGATTACTTATTCTGTGTTGATTTATATGCTTTGGGCTTTGGGGACAGAAACAAAGCGAGTAATTTTTTTTTTTTAATCTCTTTGGATAGAGAGAGAACATGAAGAAGAAAAAGAGAGAGAACAGGGAAGAGAGAGAGAGACGTGGACAAAAAAGGGAAACGAGCAGCTTATGCGCCTAGCAAACGAGCTTCTCACGAGCTCGAGTCTTGAGAGGTATTATTATTATTATTATTATCATCATCAAAAGAGTCTTGAGAGTTGAGCTCGAGCTTTAATTGAAAGTGTCGAGCTAATCCTTAACTATTCAAAGCTTGGCTCAGCTCTTTTGCATTGCTACTCCATTGTTCGACCTGCATACTCGTCTGGGTATTCTTTCTTTTTCTATCTCTCTCCATCTGTATTTATGTTTGCATAAGAGTGTGAGTGTGTGTGTGAGTAACAAAGGTTTTAATTTGTTGGTCTTGTGAATTTTGCTGGAATTTTAATACCAATATGGAAGCTGGAGAAAGAAAATAAAAGAAAACTGTATTTTTTGTTTTTATGCACTTGTAGTCTCCCCCATTTCTTTGAACTATTCTTTTTTCCCCAGTTGAAGGCTAATTTGTTGGGAGTGAAAAGATGACACGACCATATGGGATAAATGGGCAGAAGCGGAAGAAGAGAGAGGAGAGATATGATAAAGAGGAAGATGAAGTGGGAGAGCAATCAATAGAAATAGCGAAAAGAGCCATGGTAGCAGAAACAGAAATGGCTATGGAAACCAGTGGCTTCAAGAAGAAGAGAAAGGAGAATTAGAAGGACAAGCACATGAAATTGCGGGCATCCCAATTGTTCCAAGTGATTTAAATACAAAAAGCCTGGGGTTATATTTGCGCTAGAGAGGGCCTTGTTGGAAGTTGCTAAAGTTGGAAAGTTGTGTACTCTGTAATGTTTATTGGGTTCTTTTTTTACTAGAAACTTATAATAGCATTTGGGTTGATCAAAGTTTTGTATAATTGAATATAGAGGTTTAGAGTTGTGTTGACTAACTTGCATTAATTGGAATGGAGTCTAATTATGGCTTTAGGCTCTCAGAGTGTAAATTTTGTTTTATCACTTTGTCAAAAATTTCTACTCTATCTAATTAGTTTTGTTCGTGCAGAGTTACCAGATCTTGAATTCTGATGATCATGCAAACTTCTTGTGGAAAAATAATAAAAATCCAGTTGATTATAGGCCTGACATTGTTTATCAGGTTAGTGCATTTTAGCATTCATTGCTGTTGTTCTCCATTATTGATTTTTCTTTAATTTCCCTTGAATTCTTAACTATGTCCTATGTTTCTTCTTTTACCCCAAAATTACTCAGGTTGTTAAAGAAGTCATACTTTTAAGACCATTATTGGTCTTGTTCTTGTATGGATATGAACATAGTATAAGTGTTATTCAAGGGTATGATTTATCTTAATAACTAAGGCGTCAGTTGGTTAACTTGCTTTTTTCTTATTGTTACATTTGTTTTCAAGCAAAATCAAAATTAGTAGAAAGTACTTTTTAGAAAGCAAAAGGCAAACAAACCAAATAGAGGCTAAGCTAACAATGTTCTATTTCTCAAAGGAATAAATCATTTTGGAAATTTTTTAACCAGCCGACTTCAAATTTTTGGGATAAAGACTAGTTAAGTTGAGTTGAGTTGAATTTAACCATGTTAAAGCGCATCTCAAATTAATTTTGTTTCTTATGATATGATTGTTGATGATGATGATGCCAGGCTCTCCTATCAATCTTAGATAGTCCAGTAAATAAGGCTGGGAGGTTGCGAGCTGTGTATGTTAAAACTGATAAAGGTGTTCTTTTTGAAGTTAAACCACACGTGCGTATTTGTTAATTGAATATTAAATTTCATATCCATAATATCAAATCAACAAATTTTATTTTGCACAATAATTATTAAACCATTCTCAAAGTTTTAAAATCATGTATAATATTATTTATCTAAACTTTTTTTTTATATTTATAAAAAAATTTTATGTGTAGGTTTTGTTTGATTTGCAGAAAATAATTTATATATGAAAAAAAAAATTTTTTTTTAAGTGAATTGATAACACGATGATGCTATTATTTTTTAATAATAAAAATTTATCAAATAATAATAATTTTATAATTTTGTTAAAAATATTTTAATTTGCTGATAAGTTTACTTGTAATTTTTCTTACCTTTCCTCTCCTTTCTCACAGTGCTATTAAACCTAGTCCGGAGGTTGGCCCAGTGAAGTAATTGAGTGAATGGATTATTGATTTAATTAGTGGGTTTATGGTTCAATTAATATGTCATTAAAAATTAAATATATATATTTATATAATTTAATAAAAAATAATCAAATTATATAACTATTTAAATAAATAAATATAATTAATTAAATTTTAATTATTTGAATGAAATTTTAATATTTATTAAGTTATATTTAATAAATTTTAATAATATTTTTAAATTTTATATAAAAGTATTAAGTAGTATAATGCATAAAAGTTTATGTAAATGTATAATTTTTTTTAATATTTATAAATATTGAATATATGTTAAAAAATAAATATCTTGAAATAAAAAAAATACATAACTATTAAGTTACCTCAACTTATTTTAATTTTAAAAATTTTTTATGAGATCTTAAGATCAATTCTCTATATCAATACTAAAAAAAGAAAGATTTTATTAAATAATTGAATCAATCGGGTTAACTGGTGTACACTAATTTAACTGCGGAGTGATTGGATTATATTAGGTCATTTCGTTGTCTGATTTAATTTTAAATTCAGACTAATTTAAAGTTTGATCTACCAATTCAACCGACTGATTCAATTTGGGTTTAATAACTATTTACTTTATCAATAACCCAATTACCAAATCTTAATAGTAAATGGGCTTCTTGTTAGGATAAAATAAGCCAAAATTTCTCTGTTCTCCAACAGCTTGATTTTGTAGGAACAAGTTATATATGAAAATCTGCGATGGCCATTGGCTCTTTGGTGATTTTGCAGCTGCTTTCAACCGCTTGAACACATTTGCAATATATGTTTCAGCATTCTGAGGGGTTGCAAGCTCTATCCCTGGAGAAATTGGCCATCCAGTTTCACTTACGTAAACCTTGACATTTGTGACTCCAATTTTTTCCATTGCTGACATAAAAGCATCAATCAACCCATCAAGCATATTGGTATATCCAGTTCCTCCATCCTGAACTATCACATTGGATGAGCTGAGCAGAGCATAATCCAGGGAAATGTTCTTATAATCTGGATTATTCTTATAAGCATAATAAGGGTATAAATCACATAGCAGAAAAGGGCTATGTTGTTCCAGAAACTCAACAATAGGCTGAATGGTGAGAAGAAATTTAGGATCAAAGGTGCCTGCAGATGGAGGGTAACTTTGTGAAAGCCAATTTAGTTGAAATGGGGTGGTCAAATAGATAGCACTCAAGTCAGGATCAGCATTATATAATGCATCTTTAAGGACTTGCATTGCAGGAAGTAAGGCTTCCGCTAATTTATCGCCAGGGCTTATACCATGTCCAACAGCTATCATTGTAAATCCTAGTATCGTTTTATATGGCTTGACATAGGTATTGACCCAATTTTGAGCAAAACCTTTTGCAAAGGCTACTTGTACAATGTCTTCATTTGCAACCCCCAGGATCACTTCCATCCCTGAATGTTTTAATGCCTCTAGAGCATCTATATGTGGCTTATAAAGGCGAATCTTTTGGAAGCCTTTTTGTTGGCAAAGTTCTATAGTTTCTTTTGCACTTGGCAGGTTGTTTGCAAGCCTTGAATGGGTCACACCGATACCAATGGGAGGAAAGGCTCCTGCATATATAATTGAAAACAATAGCCCGTTAAGTATCATTATCCACTTAATCAGAAGCTGCAAATCATGGTAAATCAGAAAATCAAGAACCAGCCTGGCTAGAAGGTATGGAACATACCAGCAAGACATTGGAAATGACTTAGAAGTAGATAAGTTAGTACTCCATGGAAGAGAGGAGAAAACATTGGAGCTAGATTACTAGATGTACCTGGAAAGAAAATTAAGGATTAGCTATTTAGCTTTTAGTTTCTGATGGGTTTTGGGCTGGCTTCTTGTTTCTCTTATATACAAGAAAAGTTGCAACTCCGTAAATGAAGCAGCAATACAAGCTGTACAATGGAGTCTCCGTTGATTCCCCGTGGAAGAAAATTTTGTTGTGGCCTGAAATTATCACCACCTCGGAATCAAATTACATTCACTAGTTACAATTATATATACTATTTTGAGCCCTGAAACCTGACAGATTAGGAATTACTAATTCTAATTATGAGAAAGCTGATGTTGGATTACCTCCATGCAATATTTCGGATCAATTCTTTGCCACAAAGATATCTTTTAACAATGTGGAGAATTATGGTCACATCATATTTTATCATGATTATCAACCCTTGAATGTCCTTGAGCAGGCCACAGAAAAAAGGAATTAATCCTTCAGTTTTGGCATGAATGGTAAATGGTTTTGCATTAACAACAACAACTAAAATCTCAATCTAGTTTGCCATTCAACTCTGTTTAACATCAGGTCCGATGGTTTTGAATCAACAAGATGGTTTTGCATTTGCTTGTATACAATTTGGACTAACTACATGTGCTTTATTTGGACATCAAAACCAATCCTCTTCTCCAGATTACATTTTTTTTTCCTGAAATGTTGATTTCAGATTAAATTAAGCATTATAATGCCATAATACCATCATCTAATCACTTTTTTCTGAGAATTTTCGCAATGATTATGAATGAGATGAAAAATCAAATGATCTAACAATATTGCATTTCATAAAGAAAGTCTACTGAAATTCCTAGAAAAGAAAAGAAGATAAATTGTCTGAATCCACTAATATAAGCATGGCAAGTAATTGTGCTCATGATCAGAAGTATATGTAGCCAGATATGGTACCATGTCAACTAAACAAAATGAGGTTCATAAAACTAACAAAATCAGATGGCATGGTAAGTAGTAATTAACTAAACCCTCAAACCTTTTTTTTTTTTTTTTTTTTAAGGAAAGGGCCAAAACCCAGAAGAGAACCCAAAGAACAACATCATTTAAGACCATTTCCAGGAGTTGAAATAGCCAGATCAGGCCAAGAAAAGCAATCCCCACCAACAAATCCATTATCCCCACTCTCAAACTGCCACGTGTTACCCATTCCTGCTGCAGCACCACCATGGCCACCACCAACCCCAGCACCACCATCGCCCACACTAGGAAAAGGCCACACCCCTCTCCCAAGCCCACAGCCCATGTCCTCAAACCCAGACCCTAGACCAAGCCCAAATCCTCCAAGCGCCAAAAATCCAGGCCCCTGAGTATTCAACAAAGAAGTAAAGCTCCCGCACACTGTAGAACCACCTGTGGTGCTGCTCCCGCTATCCTTCCCATGGCCGCCGCCACCACCACAGCCAAACTGCACGGACGTTCCTTGATTGGTCATGAGTGGCACCAGTACAGGGGTAGTGGGAAATGAGAAATTATCAGCTGCTGTGGCGGTGATTGTAGCAGCAGTACGTGACCGCTTGGCATTCTTGCGGGTGCCGCCGCCAACAGGGATGTCACGTAGGGTGCCACCATGGGTCCAATAACGGCGGCAAGACTTACAGAAGTGGCGGGGCTGGGAGAAGTTATAGTTATTGTAATAACAGAATTTGGTGTTGGTGGAATCACAGCGAGGGCAAGGGAGGTGCTCTTGCTCTGGTGGTGGAGCTGCAGTCGTGTGGGGTTTGGTTAATTTTCGAGTTTCGGTGGAAGTATCTGATGGCATTTTGGGATCGATATGTGAAGTGGGTAAGTGATGGAGCTTGGCTTTTGGTTGGTTATGTTGGAGAAAAAGAGTGTGTAAAGAAATAATGGAAGGTGGCAAAGTGAGAATGTGGAGATGGGTTATGGATTGTGTGTGGATATATAGCAAAGGTCCTTTTATGGAGAGAGAGAGAGAGAGAGAGAGAGAGAGAGAGAGAGAGAGAGTCTGGAGGACACTGAAAGGAGTTCTGAGGGATTTATGAACAGAGAGCGGATGAGGGAGAGAGAATGTGCAGCTTTACAGTGTTCTGTTAGGCACGACATTTTCAGTCGGCTCCTCATCTTGAACTGGTCGGCGGCTATGCTTAGCTAGGTACGCGGCTTGTGTTTTTCTCTCTCTTTGTAGTAAAATTTTAAAAAATAACAGGTTGAATGGATAATGATTCTGTTATAATATTTAACCATCAAAATTTATATACTATACACAATTCAATGATAGGATGGAATAACGTTGATTTGATTTATTTAGTTATTGTGACGTGTAAATTAATTTAATTATTTATATAAATTTAAATTAAAATAAATTATTATATAATTTGATTAATATTTTTTTTAATTTTAATATATTATCAGACTCAATTATAAATTTCAACCATCATAAAATTATCTAATTGAGACTATATTAGAATTATAAATCCTATATTAAGAGAGAATAAAAATAAAATAGTAAATATAAGTGATTAGATTGTAACGTGAACTTGGAAGGTTATTTTGATATGTAAAATAATTCAATTACTTATATAAGTTTATATTAAAATGAATTAATGTGTAAGTTGATCAACATCTTTTCTAAATTTCAATAAAAAAAAATAAAAATATTTATAAGAAAAATATATATTTTTCATTATATAATTCACTTATTAAATCTCTATTTAATAAAAAAAATAAATATATATCTCATAACAATTAATGATCCAATATATGTCTAATAATTGAATAAATTAATCAATTTATGTATGATCTACTACTAGCTAGCACTAATCTAATTAATCTCCTTATTTTTATATGGTGGTGGGGAAGGATGTGATAAGTTAGGTGGAGGCAATGGCATTATTGATCAAAAAATATGGGCCCATATAACTTGATTTAATTATATCAATTTTTCCATACATTTATAGATCAAGATTATCACAAAATCAAAAAGAAAACACTTTGTGTCACTAAGGAACGTTCGCTAACACTACCATGTTTTTAGCCATAGTGAAAATCTTCTTTTAAAACAATTGAAAGTGGGGAAGTATATTTCATTAATTAAAAATAGAGTATAAAAATAAATATAAACTAATGTATTATATTTATATATAAATAAAAAATTTGAAATATTCAATTGTGTTGATAAAGCGTATAAATAAGCCAATACGATGCAAATTCAACCCAAATGATATGGTTTTTGTTTGAGGGTTTTTGGTTTTAAAATCAAATTTAATGAAAAATTAGACCCGATCTATGATCGGTTCGATCTTTGAATCTAAACCAGCCCTGAATTGGGAATAGGGGGTCGGTTAAGGGCCCTTCCCCTTTAACCGAGCTCAAATAGGCCGATTCAAACCAATGGTTTGAAACTAGAATCGGCTAGATCTAATTTCCTTTTTTTAATTTAAATTGATTTTATATTGAGTCCTTTTATTTTTTCATACATTAGAAACTAAATTATTTAGTTTATTAATGATGTCTAAAAGTTTACTATAGTTTAATATTAATTACGTCCATTTTTATTTATCATTTAAAATTTTTCTATAGGAATTAAAAAAAACAATTAAATCACATAGATTATAACAAATTATCTATGATTTAACTAAATTACTTTTATCTCACATAATTAAAAGAAATAAAATGAGATAATTAAATAAGTTAGAGAAAATTATAAAAATAATTATTGTAGTTAATAGAGATAAGGGTAAAATTAAAATAAATAATAATTAATGCACTTTAATTTTCTCAAATAGATAAATTTAGACAAAATATTTTTTAAAAAGTAACAAATTAAAATAGATAAAGATAATAATACTTAAAATTGAACCAAAATTGTTTCGAAATCAAATCAAACCGTAAAGTCAGTTGAATCAACGATTCTGTCCCAAAATCAATTTACAGTGAACAATCAAAAAATCAAACACGTTTTTAATTTCTGTGATTTGAAAAATGAGAAACAGAAAATGCCAACGTTGCTGAATGGCCATAAATCACTTGTTTTTAGTTGCCATTAATTGGAAATGGAGTGGCTTTGATAAGGGTGGTACGAGTAGCTAGAATTTGGGGCAAACAAGGTATCTCAAGCTACATTCCAAATTCAATAATACAAAGACAGAAACCCTTCTCTTTTTTATTGTTTTTCTTCCCCCTCTTCGGTTTATACAAATGCACCTGTCCTTACCTTCACTTCAATGTCGTCGTGATATCGGTTCATTTCATAATTGTATTAGAATTAATCAATGATTTTTTAATTTGAATCAAATTGAAAATGGAATAACGATAATACCCGAATCAATTTAATTTTATATATTTATAAATCACTTGAATCCATCTCAATATAATATATGTATACCTAAAATTAAGAATGTAGAGAGAAATTATCAAAATAATCAACTGATTAACTTGAATAAATCCAAACTGAAATTATGACTTTATATATTTAAATATTAATTGTAATTTAAAAATAATTATAAATCAATTTTTTTATTTGAGTTTCGAGTTAACATAGTAAAAATTAAATCAAAACTTAATATATATATATATATATATATATATACACACACGTGAAAAATTATATTTCTTTTTTTATTTTTATTTATTTTTATTGAATAATATATCTTAAGTTAATATTTTTTTTCAATTAATGTATGATAACATGTATATAAAAAAATTTAATAAGAATTGAATCATAACAATCTAAAAAATATTAAAATAAGTAAAAACCATTAAAACTAAGCCCAAATCAATTAATATAAAAATCGAACATATAATTCAATTTATTGATGTTGATTTGAATATTATCAAAAATAAATTTTTTTAATTTAATTTGATAACATACATTAAATCCGATCAAACCAACCCATATTCATCCCTACCTAAAATCACAGGAAGATTTGGTAAATAAATAATGCAAGTGGATTGCAGCTCACAGAATTTTCTGCACCATGTGAGGAAATTCCAACTTTGCTTTTTTAAAAAAATAGAAATTGTCATCCAACACAAAAATGCAATCATTTGAAACAGATGAGTGCATATGGCCAATGATGTGTAAGTGTCAGCTTCACCTTCTTTCTTCCCTACTCACTCATATATTAAAAAAAATAATAAAATTATGCCATACATAATTAATACACTAATCAAGAGATGATAAAACTAATTCATATTAAATTCCCAAATTGCATAGATTTTGTGGGCTGCACATGATCCTATACATCTTAGCTTAATTCCATGATTACTCAAATCTTACATGCCCAATATTTTTTTTTATATACATATAATTTACACTATTTTTTTTATCATTAGATTTAATTTTCTCTATTCAAATTGTGACTTATGTGTGATATTTCATTATGGACTCCATTTGACTATAACTCTTTGGATTAAGACCTAAAACTTGTAATTTTGTAGATAGATGTTCATTTTTCAACAATTTTTGATTGATTATGTCTGAATTAAATGAGACAATGACTAATATTTCCAAAGGTTTTTATTTTTTCAATTAAAAAAATAAATTACAATAAAGTCTTTAGAATTTAATAAAATTCTCAAATTAATACCTGATATAAGTTTAAATATTATTTTCGTTAACTATTTAATTCTCATATTTTAGTTTTATTAATAAATTAGTCTCTTAATTAGAGGTGAGCAGATTTCAATTTAAATCAAAAAATCGAACCGAATCAAAATTACTAATATATATAGAAAATCCTAACATTTTTTAGTTATGTTTTCTAAGTTTTTTTTTAATATTTTTATTATTGAGATTTAATGCTAAAAATATGAAATCTTATAAAATTTAATTTGATCATTTTAAAATTGAACCGAACCGATATTTATTGATTTATTTGATTCGATTGTCTCTTAGTGATCTATTTGGTTCGATTTTTAAAATTTTTGATTTTCAATTTTATCAATTTTATTAAATTGAAAATCGAACCGATCGTTTATACACTCTTATCTATAATCAATGAATTTTGAAAATAAATTTATTATTAAAATTAAAATATGATAATTAAATTATCAAGAAAATAATATTTAGAAATTATATCGTTTCTAAACTTATATTAGTCATTATTTTGTAAGTTGGATTTTAAGAATTAATTATAATTAAAAAAAAAAAAGGTGACTAAAACTTAAATAGGCTAAGCGGGTAGGTAAGGAAAAGACAAGAGAATGAGAGGGACGAGTGATGCGAGAGGAGGGAGGTGGTGGTAAGACCGACAGAATCATGGATGTCGGGGCAGCGTGGATGCAATAATTGGGTCTTCCCTCTGATTTCGGACGCGTCATGTCCGCATCAGATTCCCCCTCCGTACTACCCTCTCCAATCTCTTCCCGCATTTCTCGCTTCACTGTTCTCCTCACCAAACTACACTGTTCCCATCCTTCCATTCTCACCGTCGATTCTTTTCTTCTTCTGGCTGTGCTCTGATCCCACGGCTGTTAGTCAAAGTTTGCATGATTTATCATGGTAATTTTCACAATTTTTCTGCCATCAATATTTAACTTTATATATTTCTTTCTATTCTATAATAATTAATTATTTGTGCATGTGATACCATGCAAAGCACGCACAGAGCCAACGTTGATTTCATTAGATGAGAGATCCACGTCGTTTCACATGGAATTGCATGGCCTAAACATGAAATATCAACATTTCACCTTTTTCTTTTAATATATACTTTCTGTATTATATTAATTAATGAATACCCATCTCATCTGGAATAAAAGCTAAGTGGCAAATAACAATAACAAACAAATAAAATTTTAATGTTATTGATTATAAATTTACCACTTTAAGCTAACTCCTTGGAAACAAGAAAAAGATTTTGTGCATGGAAGTCCTTGAATATATATATATATATATATATATATATATATATATATATATATATGCAAATGGGTACATATCAGATGGAGACCAAAACATACCAAAAGTAACTAAAAATAAGATTCACTTAAATTCCCAACAAAAGTTGGCTATAGCTTTGCTCTTTTTTCTTCCATTTAGCTCCCTTACACCAATACTGGACCAAAAATTTTGTACCTTTTTTTAAGCAAACTCAAAAATCAAACAATTCGGCTATGAAATGAATCTTAGCTTAAATTAAATTTAATTAAAATTTAATTTTAAAATCTTACTCAAATTATAATACTTAAAAAATTGAAGTCAAGAAGTCAGAGCGTGGGGTCCGGTTAAGATGGAAAGAGAGGTGTCAGGCTGTCGGTGGATGATGGTGGTGGGTATTCTCTCCGGTGGCATGCGCGGCCTCAGTTAGACATCTAATGTCTAGATGACAACATCATGTGTCGCTTTCAAGAGAATATTAAATTGTTGAGGGTCTTGCCTTCCCTCTGTCCTCTTCCGCCCCTTACTACTGCTCATTCGGTCGCCAATAATAGCTGACAATTCCAATTCCAATTCCAATTCTGATTCAATTCCCTCTCTCTCCTCTGCTTCAGAAACTCCTTTTTTCTTTTTGGCATTTTCTTTGTGCTCCATGCATTCAGCATTGTATTTGTGATTCCACTCCCCCAAGTTTTTCATTCATAAATGGTGAATTTTATTTTTCTTAATTAAAATAAAATATACCTCTCTCTCTCTCTCTCTGTCTCTCTCTTAATAAAATGTGCGAGCCATATAATAATAAAATGTACTTTTCTCAAATTTCAATGTCCATAAATGAAGATATAAATAAAAGGTTAAGAAGAATTTATTTATGTATTTATATTTAAGTAAAATTAGATTAGATTATTAATTAGGGTGATTTTAATTTTCCACCTAATCCAGATTCTTGATTGGTCAGAATTTCTTGTGATATATGTGTTGTTAGTGGAAGAGAAGACATAATCATAGCTAGGCAACCTACTTCACTGCGTTTCTTGGAGTAGGCCCAAGGTAGTTGGTCAGTCTCACGATTGAAATACTACTAATCTTATACACATCTATGTATTTCATTTGATTTGGCCCTGGATGCTGCCCATTTTTCACACCCCCCTCAAATCCTCAACTAACTTTGAATTAAACTAGCAAAATGCCAAAAGCTACTGCCTTCTTTCTTCATTTGATTTTAATGAGATTAAACTGAATACTTCAAAAACCTTAAAACAATTTTAATATCATTAAAGCCAAAGTGTGGTGAAACTCCAATTCTCAAAACTGTATGTACTGCAGGCGAACATGAAAAGTAAAAACAAAACAAGAAAACAAGGGGAAGTTTTGTTTGTAGAAGATAAGTTTACCATATGGGTAGAGCAAAACCCTGTTGATATAAGGAGAAATTGGAATATTGCACACACATACAGAAACAGAAATCTTTTTATAATCAAAGCTCTCTGAGTTGCCTTAGATTCATAGGAGATATATATCTTTTATCTCCATCCAGCAGTTGCTTGGCAAGTAGAATGTTTGCAGCCTCACTGGGATGGTAAGGATCCCAGAACACATGCGTGGACCGATCTTGGCACATAGTTGAGGTAGGTCCACATGGAATTATCCCAGCAAATTGCCCTCCATTTCCACAGCAAGCTCTTGTTGCAGTTGTAAATCCTGCATACACATATGTGATGTTGTTTTAATACCAAAGAGTTTCAAGATAAAAGTTCAAGAAAAGCATACAAATATTCTATCTTTATATTAGTTACCATATTTGTCATAATTTGTGATGAGTTCCATGACTAGATCATAGACATTGGCATGAACAAACGTAGCTCCAGGAAGATTATCGTTCAATTCAGCAAGTAAATCCTTCAATCTGCCATTGTATTGAACTGCTAATTTATTAGCTAATCCCACACATTCATTCTCTTTCAGTTGATTTATAGTCTTCTGATAGGGTATGCAGCCGATCGGTCCGACATTTCCGATAACAAATTTTCTAGCATCCAATTGATATAGTCTCTGCCAAGAATAATTAGTACATTAATAACCATTTTGAAACATAATTGCATAATTTTAATTAATTTTACTCACAGTAAGTTGGCCTCTTAAGTGATTAAGCATATCATCAATGAATGCATCAGGACTTTGACTAATTCTTGCCCCAACTGAGAGGACTGGAAGTAGGTAATTGTTTAGGAAATCATTTGCTCCAACAGTGATGGAGAAAATTGATTTCTTCATAATGTAATCTCTTGCCTTGGATGGACCCAGCAATTTATCAAACTCTTTTCTAGTAATGTTGTAATAGTCTATTTGAATATCCATTCCTAGCCTGTTAACCTGCAACATCCATAATAAATACATATATTTACTATTAATTTGGAAATCATGTCTATATATATATATATATATATATATATGTGGAGTTATTGAGTGCTAACAAATATTCTTCCGGTTGCATTCAAAATCCCTCCTCCTCCTGAAGCATAATTTACACCATATAATATAGCTTTTCCAGTGGAATTTGGGGCTAGAAATGGGATAGCATAGTTTGGTAGCCCTAGTTCCTCCCCTAATTAAAAACAATAAATTAACAAAAAATTAATAATTAAGCAATAACTACAAACAATCATTGGAAGTATTTAGTAATTAGCAAGAAAATTCAGCTTAATTAATTATAATTACCTATAATATCACCAATGGTTCTTCCATTGGTGTACCGGCCGGTAGGGTTTCCTCCGGAGGCTTTAAAATCAATCCCATTAGGAGGGATATTTGCCCTAGAAAGAGTTGGTAAATAGTTATTGTTTCCAGCATCAACCAGAGAATCACCAAAGATAAAAGAAGCTCCAAGTTTAGAATTATCGTCATCATTAGCTGCCTTACAAGGGTAATAGCTCAAGAAGTTGGCAAGAACAAAAAGAAGCAAGAAGGCCAGGGGGTGAGTGTTTAAGGCCATGTTTAGGCTTCTCTAGTGATGCTCCAAAAAAGAAGCCCTAGAGGGAGTATATAAGTGACCATGTTGGGACAGAGAAAAAGAAAGAATCCATTGGTGAAACTTGCAAGATTGATCTAGTGAAGGCGCATTTGGTATGACTCTTTAATATTGGAGAGTGGAAAGTGGTAAAAAATGTGCATGAGGGGGTAGTTTATCAACATTGTTGGAAAATTCTCTGCGTGGTATGAAGTTTTGGATTTTGCTTTTGCAATACGTAAATGGGTTTACTTGAAGGTCAAAGAAAGTGCATTAAATTTAATCAAGGTGACGCTTAAAATTGAAATTGAGAATGTTCTTATAGGAAGGAGGGAACTTAGGTGGTGTTTGGTTTAAGGTCATTACCAATGAAGTCCTCAAATTCATCGTCAGATGGGCTAAGCCTTAAAGCCCAGCAAACTTGAGCAATATTGGAAAATAAAAGCCTCTTTAGATAAAATTCTTTAGTGGGAAATAAATACGATGCCGTTTTTGTCTAGACTTTGTGACCACTAGAAGGGCATTAATGGCATTTAGAAAATATAAAACCCAACTTTCCCTTTTCCCTCTCTTACTTCCCCGTATTTAAGCTCAAAGCTGGACCGTTGGAAGAGCACCCACTGGCACTGCCACTGAGAGTGAAGTGACACGCAGCCCAGAGCACCACCATGGGAAAGAGGGAAACACAATCTGTAGAAGCCAACACAAACCCTAATTCGCTAATCAACGATGACCAAAGCCCAAAGATGTCGCCCTATGAGCTTTCCAGAGAAGAGAGAATCAAGTCAAACCGCGAAAGAATGCAGAAACTCGGTCTGGTGGATCTCTCTCTCAAGCTCCACTCCCTCACTGCTTCTAAACGCACCCCAAGAAATAACCCATCCTCAGCAAAACATCCCTCTCCTCTGCAGCAATCTGGACCTCTTCGCCGTTCCTCAAGGTAATTTGATATTCTCTTTTTTTGTTTGACCATTTATTGTGAATATTTGACTTGGCATTGTCCTTGCTTTTGCGACGTGTATTGTTTGGATTTTGAGCTTTTGGTTGTTTTTCATTGAATATGGCTTCACCACAATCTTTAGTGAACTGGGTTTTATGTGCCTGTTTAAATCAATTGAAGTTTTTTCATTTAAGTGTGTCTGTGATTTGTGAGAAACGTTTCTGCCTGTGGAAATTGGAATTCAGGTAAGGTAACTGTAATCCCAAAATATTGGATGCTTCTTAAATGTTAAAGGAGTCTTCTTTGTCTCTTTAGCCTATTTTGGTTTCAAGATTTTTTTTCAAGTTTTGATGATTGATTGATTGTTTATTCGAGTGTTTGTCTTTCTATATCTTTGGAGTGGGTTTAGGTTGCACAATGCGACGCCTGTTAGCTATTCAGAAGCGGTATTGGCAAAGAAGAATGGGCTATTGGAGGACGAGGATGTGAGACTAGAGGTGGGTTCAAAGCCAGAGGTTTACACTGAAAAGCATGAGAAGCTGTTGGGCAACACTGAGAGGAGCTGGGCGCTATTTGTGGATGGGTACGGAAAGGATGGAAAACGTATTTATGATCAGGTTAAGGGAAAGACTTGCCATCAATGTAGGTGAGTGCACCAACTGCCTTTATCAAGTTATGATAAAATGTGGCAATGTGTTGAACTTACTGTTTGAGTGTACAATGATAAGTTTTGTGAGGAAAACCATATAATACCATTGTGCATGGTTCAATGCGCATGCTTTCTAATAGTGTAGCATTGCCATTTATAATTGACATCCTTTTACCTCAAACATTCTAAAAACATATTTTAAAGCCTGTGCAATAGTTAGCGAAGTGGTTCTCTTGCTTGTATCAGCACTAGCATACTATTGTCGCAGTTGAATGAAGAAATAATGATAGTTTGGTGAATGTGGGGTGTTGTGATAGTATTGGAGGTGGCTTGGAGCTCAAAGGTGGATGCAAACATACTTTAAATGGTGGTACTAGCTAGTGCAACATTATCAAGTTGTTGATTAAAACATTTTAATATGGTTTATTATGAATGTGGTGTTAGCTGTAAACTTGATTGAGTTTTTTTTTTTTTTGAAAGTTCAAAATATGATATACCCATTTGACAATGAAGTTCCCCTGCTGTCTTATTTTGCTTATTATGTAGCTGTAATGTTATATGCAGTTTGGTTTTCAAATCAAATTCTTTTATAATCTATGTAATTTCAATCATTTACAAGCTTGAAAGGGTGCTTGTTAACAGGCAGAAAACTCTTGGTTATCGTACCCATTGCAGCAACTGCAAGATGGTCCAAGGACAGTTTTGTGGAGATTGTTTGTACATGAGGTTTATTTTTTGAAGATTCTTTAGTTTGATATTATCCGCTCTGCAGTTTTTGTACTTTTGTAAGCTTTAACCTGTAAAATTTAAAATAATCTAACATTTCTATCCTATTTTTGGGCAAGTAGATATGGGGAACATGTACTTGAAGCCATAGAAAATCCAAATTGGATATGCCCTGTCTGTCGTGGAATTTGCAACTGCAGTTTGTGCCGGCAATCAAAAGGATGGGCTCCCACTGGAGCTCTTTACCGTAAGGTAACTCTACTAAATATAAATGCTGGTTCTTTTTTTTTTTTTTTTCAGGAGTTATAATGAACCAAGAATTTGGTCTATCTTTTAGATTTCAAGCTTGGGCTACAAGTCAGTTGCGCATTATCTCATCCAAACCCAACGCTCACAAAATACTTCAGAAAAGGATTCAGTGACTGTCAGTCAAGTTTCTGCAAAAAGGTCACTGCCCTTCTCAGATATGGAAATACCATCTGAGAGACCTCCAATTATCAATGATGAAAATATTGGACAATATGAAGACACAACACATGATGAGTTAAAGATTAAGAAAGAGAAACAACTACCAAACAGCAGAAATCTGACCACTGATGGTCAGACAAATATGGGATCTGTAGAGGTCAATCATGAGGCCAATGAGTGCCTTGGATTTTCAGAGCCTAACTCTGAAGGCAAGAGAGAAATTGAAGCACATTCTGAGAATATGGAATCTTCAAAGGCCAACCATGACGTTTGTTATGGCCATGCAGGATTATCAAAGCCGCCTATATTTGAAGATGAAAGAGAGAGTGAGTTTAAAGGTGAGAAAAAGCAGCAATTGCAATCTACAGATGAAGAGCATGATAATTGCAATATTGTACTCGAAAGCTGTCCGAAACTTGAAACGAAGAGGGCATTGGCCTTCAAGCCAAACCTAGATAGTATTGCTGCAAGATTGAGGCAAGGGCATCAGAAAACCAATTGCCAAGGTAATGTGGAGCCAACTGGTGTCAATGAGAAAAATTCTGATGTTAAGCCATCTGTGAATATGTTTTCTAATCAAGAGGAGCCAAAAGAAGAGGAATTACATGTTGAGGAGGACAAATGCACTGATGGCAATATCATCTTGGACACTAGTCCAAAGCTCAAGAAGAAAACTGCACGCACTGCTGAACCAAATCCAGACAGTATTGGCGGAAGACTACGGCAGAGGCGTAGAATGGGCCAAGGCATTGACAAAAACGGAGTTTAGCATGCCCTGTGAAGACAGTATTGCAGAAGGTGAGGCCCATGAAGAAACCAAAATGAAGATGGAGGGATGTTGTTGTTTATATTTGTGTCAGCGAGCTTAGGATATTTTTTTTGGGCCAGTGCGCCAGACTTGTGCCTTAGGCGTTGTTTGAGGCTGCTTTTAGCATATTGGCGTTCCATGAATGCTTAGCTTAATTTTGACAAGAGCTTCTTTTGGATCCAAAATGGTGTTGCATGTAGAAGCAGCTTAGTCCAGATAGACCTTGAATATTAGACGAAGTTCTACTAGCTAATAATTTGTCATTTGACTTAAAATCTCTAAATTTCTAATTCCCAAACCGAATTGCATCAAACAACCAGAACAATTCAGATGGAGATTTTTAAACATAATGCAATTCTAGTTTTAATTTTTCTAATTTTCAATAAAAAAAAAATTAATTTCCAAACAGAATTCTAAGAAAACTTCATCCACTCCTAACAGGCCATAAATATTTGAGGCCCAGCCCAAGATTGGCCACAGACACTAATAACCAATCAAATCTGTTTTGGGTGGATGCCTGGATGGAATCCATAATTCTATATCATAATGAAAACTTTAATGCGTTGGGTCCTAAACTCTGTTATCAATGCATGAACAAAATCACTCTCACTAACTCTGCAAACAGTGACTCATGGGTTTGATTTCTTTTTCAGTGTCCTATAAATATAATGATATTGATAATATATATGGCCATGAAGGGCAGGATACAGCCAGCATTTTGGAGCAGAAATGCCAAAAAGTGTAGCTTCCATTGCATAATGGATGCTCACCTAACACTTTAATTCAATTCTTGCTTTGCTACTCATTATCTTTAATTCATAATGTGCTTTCTTATACTTACCTTAGATAAAGCTAGAGTGTCTTTCTGCTACATAAGTACATCATTTTACTTCACATTCCATGCAAAGTGAGGGATACTTCATCCTAGGCAGCCAACCCATTTCTTCTTTTGTCTTCTTCTTGTTAAAGAAACATGCAGAAAAGCTTGGCAGCTCCTCAGATGCTTTTGAGCAGAGGCAATTGGGTTCTCCTCTCATCATTCTTTTTTACTGCTAAAAATGATTATTCCTTAGCCCTTTTGACGCTGTCTACTCCTGTGTTTGACCCAATCTAGTTTTGCACTTTTCTTTTGTACATGTGAAATTTTTTAAAGAAAAAGAAAGTCTCACATATAGTTCTGATATTAATATAAAATAATTGACATTTGAGTCCTCTTTAAAATTACCATAATTTTAGTAATCCTCCCTCAATTTTGAGATTACTTCATTATCGCCCCTCAATTTTGATTCCTATAAAAAAAATACTCAAACTAATTGCAGAGCAGTAATGGAAGATGATAATTGAGGTTAAGCCAAGCCTTAAACAATAGAACAAAGTTAACAATTGGCAAGTGATGCACGTGATCCCCACGTGAATGAAACGTGAAGTGAGTATTGAAATCAAGTTCAAAGCTGAATTTTCTTAGAGAAAGAACAGTATATTCCTGATGATGAAATTCAGGATTTGAAGTCGCTTGCAGCTTCCTTCTGAGTCATAATTTAATTTTGACCATTAACCTAATATCATTAGTCAATATAATTACTCTTTAGTGTTCACAACTTGATCATCACTCATTTTTCTTTTCCTTTTTTCTTCCCAAATAATATTATTTCTTTTTTTTTTTTAAGAAATAATGCAATCTTTATTTTCCATGGGACAATTTTCTTATATTTTCTCTTTGTTTTTCCATACAAATTTTCTAATAATTAATTACTATTTTAGTCTATTTTTTTTTATTTTACAACAGTATTAGATTGATTCGAAATTAGATTAATTAATTTAGAATTAAAACTTTATATACCCGAATTAAATAAAAAAATTATGTTTATCTCCTTTAAATCGGATTATAATAGATTTAGCAAGGAGATTAAAAGAATAGAAACTCAAAAGTCGAAACTATCTCTATTAGATGAGTAATATATTTTTAGGATCAAACCAGTTAAGCAATTGTATTTAAATATTAATCATTAAAATTAAATTTATAATGATAAATTAGGAAGCATACTTAACTACCATTTCAACTAGTAAACTGATATATGTAGCTAGTTGGCTGGCTTTTTCTAGGAGGAAGTTTGTGGGGTTTTGTGCATTGGTCCTACTACAATAAGCAGAGGAATCCTAAGGTGGCCTTCCTCTAGTTTTGTGCTCTTCCTTATTACTTCACAACATAATATCACATATTTATTTTCAAACACACATACATTTTAGAGTAAATTATTTTTTCATTCCTAAATTTTTATTATTTTATGATATATTTTTTAAAAAAAAGTAAAAAAAAAAACCTTATGATTTCATATTTTAATATATAAGATACTGTAATTTAATTTTTATCAATTTTAATATTTTATTTTTTACATATTAACAAATATGATATAAACTTTTAGTTACAGTTAAATAGCATTAGCATGACAAACACGTGTTCGTCTTATCAGTATCATTTAAAGTTAATTAACGATTTTAATCACATTTATTAATAAAATAAAATATATGATATTAAATTAACAAAAATAAATCACAATCTCTTCCCTCACATGTCAAAGCATAAAATCATAATTTTTTTTTGTATTTTTTTTTTATCTATTTCATTAATTTAACCATAGACTAAAAAATTGGAATATAACGACATTTATTTGTAAAAATAATAAAATATAAGTATTAATTATGGTATAATATAAAGATAAAAAAGTAATTTATTCCATATTTTACTTATAATAAGAGTATCTCTAATAATTTATGTTTATCAAAATTAAATCATATTTTCAAAAATTTTAAAAATATATTCTCTCATATTAATTTATTAATACAATTAAATTTAATTGACAATAATTAACATTTTTATTTTTATCAATTGTATTAATTATATTTTTTTTAATTTCTTGATGATTAATTAAAAAAAGATCTTTTAATCCAAGAACTTGACAATTCTAATTAACTCTGTATCAAAAAGGTGTCTCAATCCAGGGTAAAACAAAACAAATTAAAACTTGAAAATGGGTTGAAAGATTGGAGATAAAATCTTGGAACATATGAGGAACATGAGCCCCCACATCACCTAACATCTTTAATAGCCATATCATGCCCACATAACATTGATATAAGGAATTAATTATATAAATTAATATTCCTTTACTAAATATATATATATTTTTTATTGCTAACAGTGAAAGAGTTGCTTGTGCCCTTCAGGTTTTGCCTTTGGGCTCCATTGAATTTTCTTTTCTTTTCTTTTCTTTGGACTCCATTGGGCAAGAAAACTGATTAGGGAGAGAAAAAAATTAAATACAAAATTCAACAAGATGTGGAAGCATATGAACAAGTTGAGAGTTGTTGAATTGTATATTTTATTAGGTTAGTATGTTGGATACATTAAACAAAAGAAGCAAACATTGACAGTGAACCAGGCACAGTACTGTTAATTAATATTTTATTTTTTTTAAATAAATTAATAATCTCCATCTAGAAGTTGACTAATATGTCATTTTGTGGTGACAGACCTAAATTAACCTAAAGTAGGATTTGTGAGATGTGAATAAATAAATTAATAACAAATTCAATTCAAACTTGATCTTCTCCTTAGCCAAGTTTTTATCATGTCTTCTTTCCTTAAATATTTTAAAAAAAATCTCATTTTGATTTTATTTATTTAAAAATTATTATTTAGGCTTAATTTATTATTAATTTAATACGTAAATATATGAATATCATATATTTAATAAATAGATTTTATTATATATTATATATTTTAATTTAATAATAAATTGAATCTAAATAAAAAATATAAATTAATTAATTTTAATATTATTAAATAAATTTATTGGTATTAATTTGAAGAACTATCAACTAAAACTCATTTAAATTTGATTTATTTTATTTATAAAAATTCAAAAATTCATCAACATTTTGAATTATGTTTTTTTTTAAATATTTAAAATAATATTTTAAAAAAAAGTAATTTAAAGTCATAGACCTAAATAGATAAATTTAAGAAAGCTTGAATAGATCCAAAAACCTATTGAAATCAGAACACATTCATTTGGATATTCATATCCATTTTGCCTATTGCAAGACATTCTTGAAAACCTAACACAATAATGATATTTATATGCTTGAAATTTGCAATTTATCATACCACAAAATTAAACATGTCAAATAAATTATTTTCCTTTAATCACTCAATCAAGTTAAATTAATTATATGCTATTATGTTAATAATAATAATAATTTATTTATAATATTTGTTTTATAGATATTTTATATTTAAATTAGGTGTAATACATGATTTCAATTTTAAATTTTATCTGATATAAAGTTTTTATTTTAAAATTGTTTTTTTTTTATAAAATAAAATAAATGGAGAGTATTCTTATTTATTATTGTGAAATTTACTTAAAAAAGCTATTAAATACCAAAAACACCCACCTAATCAAGATAGAGGCTGAAGGGTTGGGACTTTGATGGTTTATTGGCTACAGCCTGCCAATTTGGACAGAAAACAGCTTTTTAAAAGCTAAGCTCCTTATTTGACTTTTAGTCATTACCGCTTGAAGAAAATGCTTGTGTGGTTCCCTCACAGTACACAAAATATATAATAATAATAATAATAATACCATTTCTTTTGTAAATTTTATTTTATTTTTTTAAAAATATATGTTACTTTTGTTATATTTCAACTCTCATTTTAAATGAAAATTTTAATTAACTATTTAATTTTAAAAATTCTTACTTACTCCTCATAAAATTTTAAAAAATATATATAATTTATATATTTAATAAATAAATTTTATTATATATTTTTTATCTTTTCAATCATATTAATAATATAAATTCTGATTGTATTTAAAAAAATAAATTTTCATTAAAATTATTAGTAAAAATATTCTGTTCATGCATTTCAATAATTAAATATTTTACAATTAAAAAATTAGATTAAGTTCATCCTTCTCTATTAAGAAAACACAAAAGTGTAATTTTAGTTTATATATAGAAATAAAAAATATTAATTGAAAAAAGAAACAAACACTTAATAATAATTATTTACTTAATATATTATAGGTGAAGGGGAGGGAAAAAAAATAGAACTTACAATTGGTTGTGAAAGTCAATGTCCTTTCTCACTGTTTGTTAAGGGAGGTTATGGTGGAGGAGAGAGAGAGTCAATTGAGATAGAGAGAGAAAGCAAAGTGGGGTTATCAATACTGGCATGTCTTTGTTTTGGATTTACTGGTCGCATAGTAAATGAGCATTTAATGTGGAGAAGGGTTTGCTTTGCCTGCTTTTATTTGTGCTGCAGTGAAGAGAGAGAAACTCAAGGAAGAGAGGTTCTTTTTGAGCTCTCTCAGGTGTGCTAATGGATTCTTGACATCTATTCTTCATCCACAGATTTTAAGGGTTTAAGGGCTTTTTTCTACTCATCGTCTTGGTTACTTGAAGCCCTTTTCTTCATATTTCTTCCTGAGTTTTTTGCTGGATGCGAGGTTCTTTGCGAAATTTGGGGATCTGGATATTGGGTTCTAGGGTTTGACTATCTCTCTTTCTTGGGTTTCTTCCTAATTTGTTTTCCTTGTTTAACTTTTCGCTGGAATGGGGCTTTGACTTTGTTGAATTGGGTCATTTAAATTTTGGGTTTTGTGTTTCTGTGGGTTTTCACCTGAAATTCTTTGAAGCTAAGCTGACATTTCTTAGATTCTGTATGTTTCTCTTTCTTTTTTCGATTCTTCATTTGCCGTTGGACTTTTGAAGAAATATAAATTTACAGTTTTCTTGATCTGATTCTAGAGTCGAGACCCTTTCTTTCTCGTTACAGTCCCTAGGGTTTGATACTGACCCTCCTCTGTTTCTGGTAGATGGGCTAAACTCAACAGAATCTAACTGTTTTCTTGAGTCTTGAGCTACGTTTGCTTTCTTGGTTCTCTCTCAGATTGTTGATATAGTAAAAAATTTTGATGCATCTTTCACTGTGGAAGCCCATATCTCATTGTGCTGCTCTGATCTTGGATAAGAAGAGCAGGAAAAAAGATGGGTCCGAATCCAATCTTGATATCAAGAAAAACGCATCAATTCTTCGGAAACTGCAAGAACATAAACTCAGGGAAGCTCTTGAAGAAGCATCTGAAGATGGGTCTCTCTTCAAATCCCAAGACATGGAGTCTGAGACACTTGGAAACCAGGACGAGAGCCTTGGGCGATCAAGATCCCTGGCAAGACTCCATGCCCAGCGTGAATTCTTGCGTGCCACTGCCCTAGCAGCAGAACGCATATTTGAGACTGAAGATTCCATTCCTGTCCTCCGTGAGGCTTTCTCCAAGTTCCTTACAATGTACCCAAAGTACCAGTCTTCGGAGAAGATTGATCAGCTAAGGTCAGATGAGTATGCACATTTGAATCCAAAGGTATGCCTCGATTACTGTGGATTTGGGCTTTTTTCATATCTTCAGACTTTGCATTATTGGGAGTCTTCTACATTTAGCTTATCTGAGATAACTGCAAATTTGAGTAATCATGCTCTTTATGGTGGTGCTGAGAAAGGCACTGTGGAACATGATATAAAGACCAGAATTATGGATTATTTGAACATCCCTGAGCATGAGTATGGCCTTGTTTTTACTGTCAGTAGAGGTTCCGCATTTAAATTGCTCGCAGAATCATACCCTTTTCATACCAATAAGAAGTTGTTGACCATGTTTGATTATGAAAGCCAGTCTGTGAGTTGGATGGCTCAGAGTGCCAAAGAAAAGGGTGCAAAAGTTTATAGCGCATGGTTCAAATGGCCAACTCTTAAACTCTGTTCCACTGATTTGAGAAAGCAAATTTCAAGTAAGAAGAGGAGGAAGAAGGACTCTGCAGTTGGTTTGTTTGTGTTTCCAGTGCAGTCAAGAGTTACTGGGGCCAAGTATTCATACCAATGGATGGCACTGGCTCAGCAGAACAACTGGCATGTCTTGCTTGATGCTGGGTCATTGGGTCCCAAAGATATGGATTCGCTTGGGTTGTCCTTGTTTCGGCCTGATTTCATTATTACTTCATTTTACAGAGTATTTGGGCATGACCCAACTGGTTTTGGATGTCTTCTTATCAAGAAATCTGTGATGGGAAGCCTTCAGAATCAGTCTGGAAGTACAGGGTCTGGAATGGTAAAAATTACACCTGAATACCCTTTGTATTTGAGTGATTCTGTTGATGGTCTGGACAGACTGGTTGGCATTGAAGATGATGAAGTTGCTGGGAATGCTGAAACAACCACAGAAACTCGCCCAGGATCACAGTTGCCTGCATTTTCTGGTGCATTCACTTCTTCTCAGGTGAGGGATGTATTTGAGACGGAAATGGAACAGGACAACAGTTCTGATAGAGATGGGACGAGCACTATATTTGAAGAAACTGAAAGTATTTCAGTTGGTGAAGTAATGAAAAGCCCGGTCTTTAGTGAAGATGAATCATCAGACAACTCATTCTGGATTGATTTGGGTCAAAGTCCATTGGGGTCAGATACCGCAGGTCAGTATAACAAACAGAAAATGTCCTCTCCTCTACCACCTTTCTGGTTTTCTGGCAAGAAGAACCACAAGCGACTCTCTCCAAAACCAACATCAAAGATATATGGCAGCCCAATGTATGATGACAAGGGGGGGCCACACGATGACCACCATATGCTGTCATTTGATGCTGCAGTTATGTCTGTTTCACAGGAATTAGACCGTGTTAAAGAGGTCCCTGAAGAAGAACAATTTGCAGAAACAAACTGCACTCCGCGAAATGGTAGAAAGGGTTTTGATCATCCACATGTTCAAGAGATTGAGGAAGAACCTGGAACAGGCAATGCACTTTCAGCTGGTTCTTTGTCAAATTATGATGTAAATGGATCTCGGCTTAATAATTCAACATTGACTGCTGCGCATCATAGCCTAGCAAATGGCTCAACCTCAGCAATTGGCTCAGAGATGAAAGAGAGTGCTATAAGAAGAGAAACAGAAGGTGAATTCAGGTTGTTGGGAAGAAGGGAAGGGAATAGATACGCTGGTGGTAGATTTTTTGGGTTGGAAGAGAATGAACATCCGAGCAGGGGAAGAAGGGTGTCGTTTAGTATGGAGGACAACCGTAAAGAACGTATGACTCATACTCTGGAGCCAGGAGAAGTATCTGTAACGAGCCTGGATGATGAAGAGTACACCAGTGATGGGGAATATGGAGATGGACAAGAGTGGGATAGGAGGGAACCTGAGATTATTTGCCGGCATTTGGATCATGTGAATATGTTGGGTCTCAATAAAACCACAATCAGGCTGAGATTTTTGATCAATTGGCTTGTGACCTCATTACTTCAACTAAGGTTTCCCAGCCCAGATGGGGAAGGAAGAGTGCTTCTTGTTCACATCTATGGCCCAAAAATAAAATATGAAAGGGGCGCAGCTGTAGCTTTCAACATTAGGGATAGAAACCATGGGCTGATAAATCCAGAAGTTGTTCAGAAGCTTGCAGAAAGAGAAGGTATCTCTCTTGGCATTGGTTTTCTTAGTCACATACGGATATTGGATAGTACAAAACCGCAGCATGGTGCTTTGAGCCTTGAAGATACGACTCTATGTAGGCCAATGGAAAATGGGCAGCATAATGGAAAAGGTGGGTTCATGAGGATTGAGGTGGTCACTGCATCTCTGGGGTTTCTTACCAACTTTGAGGACGTTTACAAATTATGGGTTTTTATTTCCAAGTTTCTTAATCCAGCCTTTGTCAAAGAGGGTAGTCTTCCAACAGTTGAAGAGGGGACAGAGACGTGAGTTCTGGGACAGCTCTCAATAGTAAAGTTTCAGGATGAAACAAATGGATGCTTTTGGGCATAGAAAAATCAATTGGGGCACAAATCTGAGAGTCAGAGCTGAAGATCAAAAGCTAGAGAGAAGCTCGGAAGGTATTTGTGGCCATATTCTTTTGCTCTTCCTCTGGACTCTTTGATTCAACTGGTGAATTTGTTAATTCTTGTTTGTTTTATTTTTTCCCCCCTTTCTCCTTTGGGTTCTTGTAGAGGGTGGCATTAGAATTTGTATCAACTCGGGAAGTTATGTTGATCTCGAAGCAGATTAGTATGGGGCGGCACTTTCCCCGCCTCAACATTCTGCTTTTGGCCTATACAAAATCAAAATTTCTTGCTTCTGTACAGAACTTGACCTTTATTTTCTCTGTTGTAGTCTATAATACAAGCAGGGAGGCAGTCTGATTGGAAATTGCAACGTCCTTAGTGTCAACTTTGTTTCCAAATCCTAATGATGTGATGTAAGAACAGAACAATGCTTTTGTTACGTTAAAATCGTGTTTCACGTTTATGTGGCAATCTTCAGCTCGAATGAAATTCCAGAGTCTTCAATCTTGGCGTTTAAATACCGCACATAGTCAGGTTAAGAGTCAATAACGAGAGTTGTCCCTTCACCAGCTGGACCCCTTTTTAAGTTCTTCAGCCTTCATAGAAGCGTTGTTATCCAGTTTTTATTACCAACTTGATATCTCTGGTCATAGAAGCAAATCTTAAGGTCTTATAACTGGCATATGAAACTTAATTGACAATCTTCCTGGTCTTGGTTGAGTTGGTGATATTAAATGGTGTCATTTTCTTGACATGGAGGTAACCAATTTTCAATTGCAGACAAATTTCAATTCAAGAAAGCTCAAACAATTTTTCCTTCAAATAAGTACGAAAAGCAAAGTCTAAAAGGGACTAGAATGGGAGAAATTATGGACAAGGAATAGTGATTTGATGTCAACAGGAAACAGATATTCCCTTTGCGCAATGCAAAGCTCATCATGATAATTGGGGTATCTTTCCTTAGAGCAATCATCATAATTGGGCCAGGCCCATTGATTTTTGTCTCCCATGGAAATATTTGTGGATGTATGAATAATTAGTTCTTCTTTTCTTTCTTTTTATTCTTTGAGTGGCTGCTTTGTATAAAGTTGGGTTGGAGATAGCACTGCAATTTTCTTTTTGAAACCAGATAATGATGACCAAAACCTGCTTTTCCTTAAAAAGATACAAAACAAGAGATCTCCAACCCCTTCATTACAAAATACTCCACTGTTTCAATTGAGAAATCTTCTGTACTATCCACAAGATAGCATAAAGAAATGGGATAATGTTTCCATGTTTGACAAACTACTTAGTTCAAAATGGAACATTATGTAGTGGTTGATGATAATGAAACGTTGACAAATTTCAGCCGACTTAAGTCGTAGTAGCCCATTTGGCTACTTAACTATAAAATTTCGAAGATTTTGCCTGTCATAATCACCATGATTAAGAAAATGTTATTTACATAAACAAATATACAGCCAACAAAAAAAAGTCATCATGAAGGTTCCCAAATTTTATAAGCAAAAGATAAGCTAAGGGTATTATCTTCCATATCAAATTAAAATTTTACTTTCTTAAGTTTCATGATAAGGGATTAGATTGATATATGCATACAAATAATAAATTTACAAGTCTCAATATGCGAAAGCAACCCATCACCAGCAATTGGAGGTCCGCTCTCCGTGTACAATCTGAAGTTTCTGTCGTGATTCCATTGGCAGCTTTAGCATGTTAATCCAGTATAAGTGGGCCAGATCAGCCAATCTCACAAAGTCGATTCCTAATCCATAAAACACCACAACCACCGAGTGTGACATGTATATAATTGAATGCAGTGCTTTAGCTCCCGATTGGATCCTGGTTGGTAATTAAAGGTTGATAAAGATCTTAAAGATTGCTCTTTGCAAAGATGAATCCCCCACTTCGTTACCTGTCATAAAAATCAGAAAGATTCAAGGTTCGGATGACGGGGTGGGACTAATAAAATCAATTTCATGATTCCATCATTTTTATGAGAAATGCAGTTTCCAGTGCCGACTCCTTGCACTGCAAGTATCTGTTCTCCTCCACAATATCTGTTGTTAAATTAAGCAGTATCGGACGGCTGGGGTCATGAATAGCACGTTCGCGAACTCGAGCAACCCACTTTGCGGCTTCCCAAACCCCAAATCTGAACGATGCCAAACATGAAGTATTAACACCTCGCTTGTTACAAAAGCAAATGATCAAATAGAAAAGTTATTTTCAGAAGATGAAATGCAGATCCACTTTGTCATTATAAATATTTATATTAATGCAGAAAAGAATTAAAAAGCAGGCTTCAATTAATCGTTGCTTCAGGCATCAAATGCTTAGGAGGGCTTTTGCGGCAGGAAATGTAAAATAATATTTCGACCAAGACATATCAGCACAACCAATACACAAATGCACTCACATGCTACACAATTTGATATAATGCGCGCAGCTTATTTACTAGCACAAATTCAGATCCCTTTGTGTTTCATTCATAAATTGCATTTAGCAACAACAAATTGCAAACATATGAGAATATTTTACCCATGCTAGAAATTTTTCGGAGCAAAAACTAAAGTCAGCAGCTCTCAATAAGAATCAGACACTGTATTTCGAGAACATTTAAAATTATATAAATGAATAAAAGCCACTAATCAAAATGGAAAATTTTTGCCTTTTCCTATCATTTTTTTTTTAAGTAATATGGAAGTAATCTTCATTGGCAGGATAGATATGCTCAAGATCTTTTGCCACATTTTCACTTCAAATGAATGATACAATCTGCAATAAGAATACAGATATAGGCATATACTTGAAATAATCTCATTGCACCAATCAACATAACATGTATCTCAACAAATCAAGAAATAACACACTTTCATTATTATCCAGCAACCATAAAGCCCAGCCATGATCCAGCATCACAGATCAAACCTAGGCACATGAGAATCAATTAGTAGAACTTAATTGTCCAAGCAGTGAATGAGAAATAAGATCACACATAATGGAAAAAAAATATATAGTAACCATCAGTATCAAACCAAAAGCACATGAAGTTACTAAATAGAAGAAAGAAGAGCTAATAAGTTTATCAAGAGAAACCTCACTGCCACATTTAGGTCCTACCTATTTGACAGGTCATAACCATGTTTCAAGATTACAAATTCTTTCTTAATTTATAGACCTTTGCATTTCCCTTATCCTAGAGTTTGAAAACATGCATCAACTAAAAATGGTTTGGATTTTCAATTTAACACCATCCAACAAGCTCATGATTGTTTGTGTTTGCATTGACCACATATGAAAGCAGAAAGTATGTCAGGAAATTACCGTGTGTTAAAAGATGAGGTTATCAATACAGCAGGGTAAAGGATATCCTTCTGAATGTTGTCATACGGAGAATATTCTTGTATGGCATGAAAATCATCAATGTCCCCAGGGTATCCAAACTCTTCAAAGTCAGCTGCAGTAAGCGGTAAAATGGGATAGAGAAGGGTGTTGGTTGGATCCAGAAAGGGAACCTGAAACAGACGAAGGATATGGAATGATACATAACACAAATGGGTATATTGAAAATAATTCCAGTTCTGTATTTAATTTTATTTTATTCATTAAATGATTCCATCTTATTGGTTCCTTCATTAAAAAATCGAGAAACTAGGAGAAGAAAGTAAAAGCAGTGGACCTTCATCTGATCAGAATGCAAAATAAATAAATAAATAAATAAATAAAAGACAGAAATATAAATGGAGGCAAATGTTTAATTTATACCTTCAAAACTGCAGCACGTAATAAATCTGGGCAACAGTTGATGGCTGAAGCAACCAAAAGACCTCCAGCACTATATCCCCAGCCCGCAAGCTTTTTATCTTGCACAATTTCATTTTCAATAAGAAATTTGGCACAGGAGAGATAATCTTTTATGGAATTAAGTTTCTTCGTACGTCTGCCATTATGATGCCACTTCTTACCTTGACCACCTCCCCCTCTGCAAACAAACCAATTAATTAAGTTAAAATGCTCAAAACACTCGAAAGACTTTCAAAGTTTAAATAACTAAAAGAAAATGATAACCATTTTAGAACAGGAATTTAAAATGCTTCATGTACACAAGATGGGGGAAAAACGTAACAAATAGCAGTAGTGCAGCTGAAACAGACCTAACATCAGCGTATGCAACAACCCAACCACGATCAAGAAGGCTCTTCAACTCACTACGCCATCGTTTGTCGAGCAACTCACCATAAGCTCCATGCCCATGAAGCAACCCGGGGTTTTGATTTGCATATTTATGTTTGCGTGAATATATGATAGTTAGAGGAATTGAAACTCCATCATAAGAAGAGACATCATAATGTTCACAGGCATAAAACTCTGCAAGGTCATTCCACAAGTTATCATCATCAGATCTGACTTCACTGGAAGATCCAAAGTTTACATTATTCAAGGATGCATTGGCGACACTCATAGAAGAGGCAGTGCCATACAAAATCCTTGTTCTTTCATAAAGCATGTTTTGTTGTTGAATAATATTCCACTTGCCATTTGATAGGTCGTAATCAACGACAGCATCTGGCATCTGTAAGAAATTAGGAGGCCATGATTTGACTAGAGATGCGCAATTCTACTCAAAACAAATAGAACAAAAATACACATGCAAACATAGACAAATACATTGCTAAATAAGTGAGAAAAATTAATAAATGTTTCCTCATTGTAACTGAAATTAAAATGAATATCCATCAACATGAGATAAGATATGGCACAAACGCAGTCAGTTAAAAGCAAAGCCATGCATTGTATACTTGCAGGATCTTTAACCTCTAAATCTCAGACATTAAACACATAAATTCATCTGATCAGCTGAGAACCAACTACATATAAAAAATTTAAACATTTTTAACCAACAATTATATGTATAGCTATCCTTGTAAACCAACATTTAAATACAGTCTGAAAAGCAAGGCAGGGGTTATGGTATTAAAAGTAACTCATTGAATTGTTTTCCGTTCATATCTTCTAACTATTATCAAGATCAGGATCCAAGTAAAAAAATTCTTCACCAATACAATAAACTAGTTATAATACAAATATGAAGTGAAATAGAGCATGCTGAATCCCTTTACTGAAGTTAGGGCAAAATTAACTTATACCACAGGCGATGATATTGTAAAGCGCATGGTTGATGAATGGTAGTCATAATTTGGTCCAGCTGAAATTTGTGAAACATATTTTGGAAGAGGGAGGAATCTGGGGTTAAGCTCTTCCAGATCAAATCCTTTCTGCAATAACAAAAGAAGACAAGATGAGAATAACAAACCAGTATAATATAAACACACCCATGACAACTCTTACGAGTTGCGACCACTGTTTAACTTCAAATGTTTCACAAGCTGATAGTGCTTGGTTTCTTACCTTCCCACAAGGCAAAGGTAGAGGAACAGAACAAAGTCTGAAGCTCCAACCTTCCCTTATAATTAATGCCAAATGTGTGTAACAGAAATCGACATCCTCAATAATCAAATCTTGGTCATCATTGAATATACTCTGCAATAAATGAAACTGGATGATGAATGATATAGGCACCCACTAGCTGCATGGATATTACCTAAAGGATATAACATCTAGAGATTAGTGAAAGCAAGAAGATAGAGTAAACAATTACGAGTGCCCAAACTACAATGAAACAAAAGAAGCAAGTTGAAAGAGAACCGGGATAAAGCATAATTGAATGTAGAGAAAACCCACCAACCTCCCATTTCCTTGGACTGGAAGAAGAATCAACAGGACAACGTAGAAGGTAATGATGATCAACAAGCTGGCCCTCCCTAGCAGCATCAGTAAATAAATAAAGGTACCCCTGATGATGTTCAATCACACAGTGGGCTAGAGTCTCACATTCCCAAACTAATGTCATATCAGACAATGGATCAGCTGCATTTATCAGACAGACCTAAAACATGGTCATGATTGTTATACCATTTCAACTACCATCAACTTCAAGATCCAAGTCCAGCACAAAGTAATCAAAAAGTGATACCTTTGAAAATGTTGTAGAAAATATATTGACAGTCACAAAGTGAAAATCCTTTGTGTGTCTAATGTTAACAAAAACGTTGTCATTCGGTTCATCTAAAAGCAAAACATCTTCATCAGTTGATCCAATCATGCTACAATATATCCTGATGACAAAAAAGAATACCAACTTTAGTTTGTTGAATCCAAGAAAGCACATAATAGGATAAAGCACATTCAAATGATGCGACATCAACATGATACTTACCGGCAGGGCCTCTTATATTGATTGGTAACAACATAAAGCAATGCCTGGCCATCCTTGGCCCAAGCCAAATTTGAAACCCTATCTGCTTGAGGCTTACTACACAATGCACCAGAATTCAGATTCCTTACAGATAACTTAAACCAGTCATTGTCCTTATCATACATAGTATATGCAAGAAACCGATGATCAGGCGACACTTCAGATAATTCTTCATATGCATAGCCTATAAACAATTGCAAATTTCAAATAAACAAACAAATCAAAAGTTGTCCCAGAATTAGGAAAAGAAAAAGATATTTTTAAATACCTCCAAATCTCTCTGCTTCTTGATTATAATCAAGCAGCTTCTGCTCAATTCTTTTCCCAGAGGTAAAATCAAATCCACCAGCAGGATATTTGTTGGAAATGAATTCTTCATTTAAGCTTAACAATCTCCGACAGAGCACTGGATACTGCATCCCTTCTTCAACTCTTCGATAGTATAACCTGCGGCGAGGAAAATCCACCTTGAAATAGTAAAAGAAGGATAATTCAGATTCACAACTTACTTTATTTTGTTTCTCACAATCCAAACAGAAGGGGGGAATTTATCGAAAAATACCATGGTCCCCAACGAATGGGAGGAGTGGAGAGATCAAATTGCATCCTGGACGCCATTTCAGACTGAAGCTTACTTTGAAGCTTCTCAGTATCAGACATTACGGCCTCCGTGTATTTCTCTTCTTGCTCCATGTACACGTCCATGTGGCGCATCGCTACCTTGTCGTTCAAGCTCGACATCCAGCTGTACGGATCCTCCCATACGCCGTCGTGGAATGTGAAGGATTGGGGTTTCTGCGGCGGTTTTGGAGGTTTTGGCGGAGCCGGTGGCGTTGGTTGCTTTGGCGGTTTGTAGTGGCGAACACGGAGGAGAGTGGAGGTGAAACGGTGGTGACGCCGGATGGCCGTTAGAAGGTGGCGCATGATTTTGTAGGGGTTTTTAGGGGTTCGGGGGCCAGAGGTTTGTGCGGGGTTTAAGGAGAGAATAGCAGGGCGAATTTCTGGTGATCCCACACTCAAGGTTAGAAATTTGCAATCGCCAACGTGTTAACAATAATTTTATTGTTTTATTTTATAAAAAATAAATGTCATTTTATATAAATATGTAAAATACATTATATAATTCATAATATTTTTTTTTCTATCATAGTAAGTAGATCTGCATGAATATTATAATTTAGTGAGTATTTAGTAAAATATATGGTAATAACGTGAATATTGACTATAGAATAATATAAAATAATGTGAATTATACTAGAATGATTAGACAAGGAAGCACTTAAGAGAATGAAAGTGGGTAAAACCTGTGGACCTGATGAAATACCAATTGAAGTGTGTAAGTGTTTGAGAGATATGGGAGTGGCATGGTTAATTAAATTATTTAATAAGATTATAAACTCAAAGAAAATGCCTGATGAATGGAGGAGAATGGATGAGTATTTTAGTACCTATTTTTTAAAATAAGGGAAACATACAGAGTTGCTCAAACTATAGGAGAATTAAACTCATGAGCCATACTATGAAGTTGTGAGAGAGAGTTGTGGAGCATCGACTACGTCATGATACTTCAATCTCTCTCAATCAATTTGGTTTAATGCCCGGTCGTTCAACTATGGAAGCGATATTTCTTATTAGAAGCTAGATGGAGAAATATAGAGATGTGAAGAAAGATCTACATATGGTTTTTATTGATTTGGAGAAGGCTTATGATAGTGTTCCAATAGATGTCTTATGGAATGTGTTAGAACAAAAGAGGGTATCTATTAGGTACATACAAGTATTAAAAGATATATATGAAGGAGCAACTACTATTGTGCGCACAGTGGGAGGGGACACAAGAGATTTTCCGATCTCAATTGGATTACACCAAGGATCAGCCATAAGCCCTTACCTTTTTACATTAGTTTTAGATGAATTGACAAAACATATACAAGAGATTATTTCTTGGTGCATGTTGTTTGCGGATGATAATGTTCTAATAGATGAGATACGAGAAGGAGTTAATAGAAAGCTAGAGCTTTCGAGAAGTACTTTAGAGTTAAAGGGTTTTAAGTTAAGTAGAACGAAGACAGAATAAATGTATTGTAAGTTCAGTGAAGGCCAAACTGGTGATAGGGAATGAGTTAGTTTGAATGGAGTGGTACTGTCCCAAAGTAATCATTTTAAATATCTAGGGTCAGTCTTTCAAGTAGATGGAGGGTGTGAGGAGGATGTTAGTCATAGGATTAAAGCCAGATGATTGAAGTGGAGACGTGCCACGGGAGTTTTATGTGATCGTAAAATTCCCAATAAGTTGAAAGGAAAATTTTACCGTACAGCCATACGACCGGCTATGTTATATGGTAGTGAGTTTTGGGCACTGAAAGAGTCGTATGCGTCTAAGATAAGAGTTGCAGAGATGAGAATGTTAAGGTGGATGAGTGACCATACTAGACTAGATAAAGTCCGTAATGAGAGTATTAGAGAAAAGGTAGGAGTGGTGTCAATTGAAGATAAGTTGAGAGAATGGAGATTGAGATGGTTTGGTCATGTGAAGCGTAGACATACGGAGGCTCCAGTTAGACAAGTAGAGCACATTAAGTTAGAGGATAAAAAGAAAAAAAAGGGGTAGACCTAAATTGACTTGGAGGAGAATAGTACAACATGATCTAGAAGCATTACACATTTATGAGAATTTAACAAAAAATCGTTTAGAGTGAAGAAAGTGAATCCATATAGCTGACCCAAAATCTTTGGGATAAAGGTTTAGTTGAGTTGAGTTGAGTTTGGTAAAATATATAAATTAATCATTGTATTTTTAAAAATCATATATTTAATCATTGACATTTAGATATATCTATAAATTAATTGCTCAATTTAATTTTATGTCTAATTTATTATTAATTATATAAAATATTAAAATAATATTATAAATTTATAATATAAATTTTATTATAAAATAGTTCCTTATATTTTATAATATTTATTATTTCATTATAATACCATATAGTTTTATTTTAACAATATTCTAGATATATTATGTATTTGAATTAAAAGAATTTAATTGAAAATTTTATTATTATTATATTATATTATAATTAACTAAAAAATTAAAAAAATAATTAAAATATTTTTCTGTCCATATATGACAATACAATAATTAATACGTAGGTTTATTAAAATATTATTTATTAAATAGATAAATTTTAAAAATATAAAAATTAATATCTAAGTTTCATTAAATTTTTGAGATTAAATTGTAATTTTGTCTAGGCAATTTTTAACAGTGCAAAATTTTAAAATACATTTTTTTTCAAAAGCTTAATTTTAGGACTCTATTAAAAAATGCATGAAACAATCTGATAATGTGTTTATAATTTCTTATTTTTTAAAAATATAATTTGAGTTATAAATAAAGGTGTTAATTAGAACTAAATTTAATCGGTTTGAATTATTTAAATTAATTTATATTTTAATTTGACTCTTAATTTTTAATGAACTAAAATTAAATAATAATAATATATGTACACACTTTTTATATAAATATTACTTATATATATATATGTTACATTTTAAATATGTATGTGATTTTTATTATTTGAATTATTACATTAGAATTAATGTTATTTTTAAATTTATTTAAAATAAAATCTAAATTTGAATCATATTAAAACATAAATTTTATTTAATTTATTATTTAAAAATTTGAAATTATATAAAAAATGTTTTACTCCACTAAAATTGAACAGTGCATACCATAGTTAGTATACAGATTACTTAGCAATTTTGAAATTATTGCCATTCACGTTAATGTGAACGATATAATTTTTATCATTTACATATTTCTTCCGCTTACTAATGAGGACCCTTTTATATTTTAATTTTTCTATGACTTAAAACTCAATTATATCTCTATATTCATAGAAAAAGTTTAATTTATTTTATTTTTAATTTTTTTCATCTAATTTAACTTAAAAATTTTAATTTAAACTCAAATTAGTATAAAAATCAAGAAAATAAAAAAAATTAAACTTCCTAATTTTTGAAATTAAATAAAAAAATCAAGAAATTTAATTTTAAAATTAAAAAATTAAATTTTTTAATTTTTTATTTAAATTAATAAGTCAAAATATTTAATTCATAAATTTTAATTTTTTAATTAAATTGAATTTAAAATAAAACTTATGAAATAATTTAAATAAAAAATTAAAAATAAATTAAATTAAACTTTTAAAATAAATATAAGAATTAAATTGAATACTTTACTATTTTTCTAACGTCCAATGCATATTGTTTAAAAAATATTTTAAAAAAATGTAAATTTTAAGTAATATTAAAAAAATAATTTTATTATTTTAAAATTTACATAAATAACCTATTAAATTTATTTTTAAATTAATTTTTAATACACTCAAGCCAATCTAACCATCTGCACACAGCGCACGATCAACTTGGCCAACCATTAGCGGTAATTCTTGTAACTATAACTAGAAATATGATAAATCAGATTTTAGGTTTTTCTTTTTCCCTTTAATGATTATATTCTTGTCAGCTTTTTTCGAGTCCAAGAACCTGCTACAAGAGATGGAGAGAACATCAATCACCATGCGCCACCGCGGAGCAGACTGCCGTAGAACCAAAGTCCACTAAAAGAGAAGAAGCTCTGGATTCCCACGCCTCCTCGATCTTCGCAGGGCTGCAGCAGCTTTAAGATTTTAGCCGGTCTTTTCATATCTTCGTATCCAAATTGGTATCAGCAAAATTCTCTCGTTGCCACAAGAATAAAGTCTTGTATATAAATAAGCCCCTGCATGCTTAAACCGAAGTCAGGTTAAGCAGAAGATGGTGGCTAGGAAGCCAAAACGGCTTGCTGAAACTAAATTCTTCAAGGTTTTGGTCGATGATTTCAAGAAGAAACTTGTAATGTTCCTCTTATTAACTACTTCTCATCTCTTTTATGTTCTTGAAAGAAGTTGATATTCTTAGGTTTCGCTTCTCTCCTTGTTTGGCAGAGGATACCACCATTGTTTGTGAGGGTGTTCGAGAGAATCATGCCCAAGAAACCTATCCTAAAATCTGAGCAAGGAAATTTTCCTGTATCAGTGAAAAGTAACGACAATGGCTACTTCATCAAGCGTGGATGGAAGAAGTTCGTCAAAAATCATGAGTTACAGATGGGTGACTTCCTAGTTTTCAATCTTCTTGATGATAATAAAACTTTTGAAGTGGATATGTATGGGCCAACTTGCTGCTTGAAGGGCCTGAAGCTACCTTTTCATGAGAAAAGTAGCTGCAGGGATTGGGAAGCCAATGTTACACCAAACAAAGACATCGCCTTCAAGAAAAAGGGTCGTCCTAAGTCAGGACGTCGCAAGAAGCCACAAGTTTCTGCAAGAAAAGCTGGTAAGCTCTCTGTTTTCACTTGGTACACTGGGCATAATTTTAGAAACTGACCCTTTGGGTTTGGCTTATGCAAGGTTTGAATGCTAAACGAGGGCCAAATGTCCAGGAAAACAATGAAATGAACGAGAGAGAGAGAGTAGCCAAAGAAATACGAGCTATGGAGCCAAATCATCCTTCTTTTAAACAGGATTTGAAGGATTACCAAAAATACGGTTTGGTATTTCTTCTTCATTTCCCTTGTAAAATTTCTCAGTTCATTCACTAGTCAGGAAAATTCACAGGTTATACTTAAATATGTATACTTTTTTTGCAATAGGTAATGCGCAAAAGGTTCGTTTACGAGACAGGGCTGGAAAGCAAGAGGAACACGGTGATCAAAGATCCGCAGGGGAGGGTGTACACAGTTGACATCAGCGTAACGGGTAGACAGGTTCGCTTAAGCACTGGTTGGTCAATATTTTATAAAGCTAATGGGCTAGCTACAGGGGACACCTGCGTCTTCCACTTTATACCAGAAAAGAGTAATCTCATTGAAGTTCAAATCCATAGAAAAAGGAGGCAGAGATGCTAAGACTGAATTAACCATCTTTGCCAAGATCAGTTTAGTCATAGAACTTTTGGCCACAGTGATAAAAAGAAGTGGGAGACGGAGAAGGTATTCAGTGCATCATTTTGTTTTTGGGTAAAAAGATGGAATTCAGTTGGAAGTTGAAAGGTCAGGAGTTTTTAGCCATTCTGCAGCTTTGTTTTGGTGATTGCCGTCTTGTGAATGGATTTGGACGATGATAATGGAGTTCTTTTGCCAACAAAAGATAATGGGGTTTGAGTGAGACTAGTATATATTAATATTTTATGATAAATGTTAATCAAATTTGAATATTAAAATTATTAATTCAACTAAGGTAATCTTTGCTTAGAATTTTGTATTTTATAAGTATAAATTAATTAATTACAATCATTTATCAATAGGGAAATTATTATTATTTACATTCGATCATCGCGAATCTAAAATATAAGTCTTGAGTCTAGATAAAAATAAAATCTCTTAATCTATATTATAAGTTTAAACTAATTAATTAGGGCAATTTAATCGGCTATAATTTTAATCTTAATATAAGTGTGATCACAACCTCCCAAAAAAAATTGTAGTTGGTTGATTTATTTATCAATTAAAAAATCTAATTTCCTTTAAAAAATCATACTTTATAAAAAAATAAACTTGTAATTTTTATTTTCTTTTGTAATAACACTTTGATGCTTAATTATTTTCTCATAATAAGATTTATAAAATCTCATATTTTAAATTTAAATATATTTTATTAATTTTCTCATGTGACTCTATTTTTAAAAAGTTAGGATTTAATTTTGAATTAAATTATAATTATTTTTTTATGAGTGATTAGTTTAATTTATACACAAATTTAATATATTTGATTTTTACTTCTCTTTTATATTATATTTATAATTAATAAAATGTTTTTTACTTGTATATAAAAAAAAGAAAAACATGTACTTCTAATATGACTTTCAGAAGTTTATATTTTTTGAAATTTCCTACCTGTGTTAAGTTGTATAAACACTCAAGTAATAAAAAATTATTTATATATATTTTTAAGTGAGATTTAAAATAATAATTATTAATTAATTAAATGTATACACTCAAATTTTAATAAGAATTGCTTTATATTTCTTCTCAAAATGAAAAAAATTTCTTTTTTATAGGTTAAAAACACATATAGCATTTTAATTTAAAAATTGACCTAATAAATTTAACATTTCCTTTTTCTTTATCTTTTCTTTGTCGGTGTACATTTTTTTCTATAATTGATAATCTAATAGAGATATCTGCTCTTTCAGAATGAGCTCAAATAGAAGAATCAGAATACTGTATAATAATACTTTTCAGATTTTTTAAATTGTCTACTAGCATGATTCTGATACAAGTATTTCTATGGAAATATTGGGTTTGATAGTCTTATTAAACTCATTAATTCTGTGTGGACATATCGGACTTTTTATGTAGAAAAAAGATTAGAAATATTTAGAGGAAAAAAATGGCTTATAATAGATATTTTAATAATCAAATTTCTTGGTTATATAATATTGGTTAATTAAAATTCTAACAATAAAAAATGAAAATTATGACCTGCTGTGTGTAAGAGTTGGTAGGCCTATAGGTCGATATGAAAGCCCTTGACCACTAATTTTAGCCTTAGTAAAAGGACCAACTTATCCATCACTAGGGGTCAATTATAGTTACCCCTTTTATTGAATTAAAATTGAATAATAATTTAATTTTTAATTAATTCGATCCAAATTATGAGTTAATAAAGAAAAAAAATACTTCAACAACAAAATCATCCTCATTGAAAATCAAAGCGAATCAAAATCAAAACCAAAATTGCCACCTTTTCTAACCCATAAAAGAGGCTTGCCGTGATCCTCTGTGCAAACTAAGAGCTCACCCTCCAATAAAAGAATATAATTGAAGTCAAATAGCTTGCAGGATGCAGCTATGACCCTATGAGCTCTCTCACTATGTGAAGTGCGTTTTCTTTTTGTTTCTGCATGGACTCTCTCGAAAGAAAGCTACCCATTGCGTTCACGATTATGGAGAGAGAACCCCATTTCTTCAAGATAATTCTTGATGATTCTATCCGGGAGGGAAAACTTGTAAGCTTTCTTGTTTCTCTGGATCTTCCTTCTTCTTTTACTGTTCTTGTTGCTTTCTTGATATTTTTCTGGTTTTTGGTGAATAATGCTAAGCAGAAAATGATTTGTGGTGTGATTGATTGGTCTTGTTTATATGTAATGTTATGGTTTTTTTCTGCATTCATAGTGAAGGAGCAAGAATGTGTATTTGTTTTGTTTTAAAATCCTTTTACTGGACAAATTCTTGAAGTATTAGTAACCATGAAATCTTGTGATTCACTTTCTTCTGAAAACCCATTTGGGTTCTAAACCAAGTTCTCTGTTAATCTTTTAGCAGATGGGTTCAATTAAGCTCGTCATGCAAAGCCATTTTCTAATGATTGCATACTTCCATAACTTACACTTTAATGCCATCCAAATTATCGAATCTATTGCTTCAATTTAGTTCAGAAATTTCATTACGCTTAATAGGTTAGACTGAGAACTGTTGAAATTCAAGCTGCTGTAATTGATTATTGGTTAGATATTCTTCTTGAGAAATTTCCCACTGAGTAGATTTTGATTTTTGTGCATGTGATATTAGGCTCGTGAAGAGTAAATATCTGTAATAATCTAAACGTATCAAAATAGTGATATTTCATCTTATTGCAAGTGTTCTGCTGCCCACCAATTATGCCATCCTGAAGTAAAATTAAAGGCTGAAAATCATTTCAATGTTATATTGCTCTGCATTTCATCTGCTTTAGTAGATATGTGGGGTTAGTTAATTCTAATATGAATCAGGAGATTCCCAAAAAGTTCATGAGGAAGCATGGAAAGGATTTGCCAAGTCCTGTCATCCTTAAGGTCCCCAGTGGTACTACATGGCAAGTAGAGTTGTTGGAATGTGATGGTAAGGTTTGGCTGGAGAAGGGTTGGCAAGAATTCGCTAAACATCACTCTGTGGACCATGGGTACTTTTTAGTTTTTAAATATGAAGGACATGGCCATTTCTGTGTATTCATACTTGACAAGAGTGCATCAGAGATAGAGTATCCATGTAAAGGTGTATGCACTGTGGATCAAAATCATGAGCCTGTGATGGAAAATAATGAAGATGATGCCTCTGTTGAAATTGTGGATAATCTGTCTCAACGAAGAAAAGTTGGGGAGAAATCACCATTATCGATAGATCAGCAGTCTTGCAAAATAACCAGAACTGATTCAACTGCTAAAACATTGGATTCGTTGTTTCCCAGTTCACATGCATATCTTAGCAATCAAGCCACTCCATCTACTTGTATAAAGGTTGAGAGTTCACATTGTTCCAAGAGAGAATATGAAGGTATGTTTTTACTGATGTAATCTGCTTTTCATTTTAAAAGGATAAAAAAGGTTCATCTTGTAGTTAAGATGATGCTCAAATTTTGCACTAAAAATGGTGAAATTGGAAATTCTAGCTCTCACCACCCTTTCATAATCTAAGAATCCTGAATTCCACAGAAGAAATTTAAAGTTTAACCTATTTAACTTTTGAGAAGAAACAATGCTTATTCATTATTTTATTGATTAATGTAGGAAAGCTCAAGCAATCGACAGCAAGCAAAAAGAATACCGGTAGGCAGGGCAAAAGGCCTCCATGTTCAAGTAATTCTCAAGCTCTTGAAGAAGCAAACAAGTTCATCTCAAATAATCCATTCTTCAAGTCTGTTGTCCGGTTAGATCGGCTCAAGTACTCTAGTGTGGTAAGGCCATGAACTATACACTGATAGGTAGTAAGCTCAACCAAAGCAAATATTAAAAATTATCACCAATAAATTTCTAGAGTTTGCTCTAATATTGACAGTGAAGAATAGTTCATTTGTTTTCTTGAGAGAAGAATCTATCTATCTTGTAAATACATTCAATATCTAAACTAACAAGGCAAACTTTTTTATGTACTCACTCTCTGAGACACATATACACAGCTTCTCTCTCTCTCTCTCTCTCTCTCTCACACACACACACACACACACACACACACATATATATATATGTCAAATAACATTGTAGAGTGATACCATTAAAATTTAAATTATGCAGTGTGTACCAATTAACTTCAGCCGGAGATATGTTAAGGCCAGGATAGTGAATTTAACCCTTCAAGTTGCTGATAGATTGTGGCCTGTGAAGTTGATACGATATTCAAAGTGGAAAGTTGCTAAGTTTTGTGGCGGTTGGCCTACGTTTGCAAGGGAAAATTCACTAGAAATGGGGGATGTTTGCATCTTTGAGCTGATAAAAAGTGATGCCATGAATGTATTCATTTTCAGATGTGAAAAGTAAATGCTGTGTGTTGCCATTGTTTTCTCCTTCTGTTTAGTAGGTGGAACTTGGAAACAAACTATGAGACTTGGAACTTAATTTCTTAAATGGATCACTGTTGTTTTAATTTCTTTGTAGCCTTTCTTTGGAATTTCATTAGCATAAAAAGAGCTCTCTGTTCACCCAAAAAATCATATAATTTTAGCTTGGAAACTAAGCTCATTTGATCAGAGATAATTTCTTGAAGCTCTAAGATTCACCACTTGCCTACTGTGAGAGGAAGGATAGCCCAGCCCAAAACATATGGGGTATCGAGTTGATATGTTAAATATTCAGTGCACATACATTCTCACTCTATCTCATATGATGTGGGGTTCACTCTATGAAGTGTTCACAGTTTTATGAGCGGGGACCACTTGAACCGGCCGATGGATGCAGAAAACCACTGAATTTAACTTAAAATCTGATCTGATTTTATATTTGAATCACTAAAGGCAAAAAATGGAAATGGAACAGTCGAGCCGACTTTGACCCGCTCGAACCAAAATGAACTGCCCGGTTTTTTTTTAGGCAAAACGCAAAAGGTACTCAGCTGCAGCTGTTTGGGATGTTGTGCTGCATTTTATCCCAACTCAATAGGAATGAATTTATCACTAAAAATAAAATTTGAAGTAATATCTAATGAAACAAAACATTATACAACTCACGCCTCCTCTCATTATACTTTTAAATAAAGATAATATTTAGTTATTATGTTCACACGAAGAGCTAAATCAGGATAGAACAAGATCATTTCATCAAATTAATCATTAAGTTACCACGCTCAGTGATTTTTATTAATTATAATTATTTCATAATTAAGGAAATTTAACTATAAAAATTAAGGAAAATATATTTTAATTACTTGTAATTATAAAATACCAAAGGAATTTTGAGTTGAGGAAATAATTTTTTGGAGCCGGTGTATGCAATAATCTGTCATCTCTGTAGGCATTGTTATTAATCCGGATCGGACCAGCAAGTCAGATGTAGAAAATTGGTGAATTGAACTTAAAATTTATCTATTTTCTATTTGAATCGCTAAGGGAAAAAATGGCAATGAAACGGTCGAACCGACTTTGACCAGCTCGAACCGCAATGGACTGCCCGGACCTTTTTCTTTTTTTGGAGGCAAAACGCAAAAGGCGTTGAACTGCACGCTGCAGCTTTTTGGTCTGTTGCGCTGCATTTTTGGTCTGTTATGCAGCATTTTATGAACACTTTTTTCCATACTTTCAGAGTCCAGAGGGCAAAGGAGATTTCGTTCTCAAACTCCAAAGTACAAATTCTTTGCTGCCAGAGACTCACCTTCCAGTCCATCATTGACAGTCGAAGCTATCGTTGTGTTTCACTTTCTTGCTTTGAGCTGGTGCCATGAACTAGTTGTAAATTGTTCAGTGCGTTTCACTTTCACATGGCGGCTTTTTGTTCCCAAATACACGAGAGTTCCTTGCTTCAACCGAAGAAAATCCGTTTCTTCAAGATAATACTTGAGGACACTGTAAGAGATAAGAAACTTGTAAGCTTTTGTTCTTTCTTCTCCGTAATTTCTTTGCTTCACTATACATGGGATTATTGCTTTCATTTATGGTAAATCTACGTTGAGCAGCTTGTTTTTTTTTTCCCCTCCGTTTTAATCACAGGAGATCCCCAGAAGTTTTGTGAAAAAATATGGAAATGCACTATCAAACCAAGCAATCCTTAAGCTCCCAGATGGTGCCTCATGGAAAATAGAGTTGTTTAAGGGTTGTTATGTTTGCTGTGATGTTTGGTTGAGTGAAGGTTGGCAAGAATTTGTAGATTATTACTCTGTGAAATTAGCACATTTGCTGCTTTTTACGTATGAGGGGAATTCCCAGTTCTCTGTAGTCATATTTAGTAAAACTGCAACAGAGATTGATTATCCGCTCAGGAACATGGATTTCAAATTTCAAGAGCCCAAAAGGGAGGAAACTGAAGATGGCTTCTCTGCTGAAGCCATGGATGTTGATTTTCCTAATCCAACAAAAAGTGGTCAGGAAAGGGAGCAACCATTGCGAAGACCTAAAAATGAGAAAACTTTTCAGAGAGCTACAGCTTTCAAATCCAAAAATCCACTTATGGTGATAAATATGCGACCTTCATATGTCCCTCCTGCTGGGAATAAAATGGTAATTTTATTAATGAAAGCTTCATGGTCAATACAACTTGCTCTTAAAAATAAGAAAAAAAAATCCCTTATTTGTTAATCTCTCAATCTTTGTGTGGGTTGTCGTGTGTTAAATTCTATGTGCAGAATCTACCAGAAACGTTTTCCAGGAAATATTTGCTTAATGGTGAAGGTTCTGTGATGCACTTTGTTTTTGGTGGGAAAATTTGGCCGGTCAAGTATGCTAAGGAGGAAGGCCGAACAAGAGTAAAACTGAAGTCAGGTTGGAGAACTTTTGCAAAAGACAATCACTTGGAAATTGACGATGTATGTGTCTTTGAATTGATCCCGGCCAAAGGTGCTGAGATTAGTTTTAAAGTTCATATTTTTAGAGTTGCTGAAGATAGACCTTCTGACTCTTCACTAGGTAGGCAAATCAATCTGTTAATGCTTCATTATAATCTCCGCATATACCGTTTGTTGCTTGTTTGGATTAGAAACCAAACTAAAGCTGAATCTGTTTCTATTTTATTTGAATGGAATAACCTGAATCTTTTTGTTGTCCTCATGGAAAGATACTCAATTTCTTGAAGTGAAAGAGCATTTACACATCCCGACGTTGCTAATTATGACGCAGGTAAGGAGCAGAAGACACATGAGAAGACAACTCCAAGTTCGAGTATTCGTATAACCAGTGAATCTGCCCGAAAATTTGTCTCAAAGAATCCATTCTTCAAAGTAGTTATGAAGGCATCTTATCTGTATCTATATTTGGTAAGACGAATAACTACATCCTTCAATTTTAAACCCATCATTATGAGTGCCTGAAGCCATGAATTACCCTTTCAATTGTCTTTATGGTCCATAAGTTCTCTTCCATTATATTGATGCTTCAAAAGAAAACCAGGCAAACAAATGGTAATTGGCCTAAAGAACCCAGTTCGTTGCTCACCTCAAACAGCACTATGCCTCAGAAGTACTTATCTATGCAGAAGAATTCTCAATACTGTGTTCCACTTACTGTCATTGTAATTGTTGCCATTAATACTCTGTTCTCATATTTAAATGTTACCTTGTGCAGCATATACCGACAAGATTTGCAAGAATGCATTCGAAGCACTGGGAAAAGAATACTATTACTCTTCAGGTTGAAGATAGATCATGGAATGCCATGTTAACATACTCAGGTAGCAGACTCACTGGTGGATGGATTCGATTTGCAAAGGAAAATTTTCTAAAAGAGGACGATGTTTGCATATTTGAGCTGATTGACAGGAGCAAATTAATTCTGAAGGTCTCCATCTTCAGGAGTGAAAATTAAACAGTTGTTAATGTTAGCAATTTTATTATGCTTCTTGGAGGCAATTACTAGTAGCTATTTTATTATTTTTGCTATTTCATACACTACCAACCATATACTGCTAATATAATTCAGTAATTTTCTCTCCGATATCTCATATTTTTTTTTGTATATATTAGGGATAATATAAGTCTATCAATCAGTGCATACAGAATGGAGGCGTAGAAATAGCATAATTTTTTTTATTTGATTCATTAATTAAGATTTAAATTTGAGAAATAAAATTCTGGAGACAACCAATCATTAATAATATAATATCTTTTTGTTTATAGGAAGTAGAATAATATGTGTTAGTAACCTTGTGATCGGATATTCCAAATTCTAATTGCTTTGTTATCCCTTAAATTATTGAGTTTGTTAAGAATTTCTCATTTAGAAATTAACCAAAAATAAATAAATAAATAAATAAAGGAGACGTGGCATGCAATGCAAAGTTGCCATGTTTAGGTAGGTTGTTGGATAGACTTGCACTGTGTTGCCAAGCTCCTTTGCTTTTCCGAGGCAGAGATAAATCAATCCAGTAGTAGTAACGGCAGTTGCCATTCCGATCATTGCAAGCTGCTTTCTCTTTGACTCTTTGTGTACCCTGCAAAAAAGATGGTGAAACCTACCACAAACGTTCCTTCCTCCATTGAGTTCTTCAAAGTTTTCCTCTCCAGTGTCAGCTCCCGCCAACTGGTACACACACTCTCTCTCTCTCTCTCTCTCTCTCTCTCTCTCTTTCTTCGTGGCTGCGTGCATATTTCAATGGTTCTTTTGATTCCTGAGTCAACCCCAGTTGATTTTTTTTTTAATCATGTATATAATCAAATCCGACTTTTTTTTTACCCTTTTCCAGAAAAGGGGCTTTTTCCCCCTGTTGTTTAGTGTACTTTTTGGTTATAACAGGCCTGATTTTGGCAGGCATAACATATCAGGGGGCTATACTCCTTGTAATGTATATATATTCTGCAGTAAATTAATTCTTTAATTGGAAGTTTTGTTGCTTAATTATGTACTGATATTAAATTAAGAGCATCTTAATGTTTCAGAGCTTACCTCCGGCTTTTGTCATGCAATTGAATCGACCTTTACTGAAAAAAGCTACTCTTAAAGATCACAATGGAAAGTTGTGGGATGTCCAATTAGAAAAGACCGAAAGAGACTTGATTATTAGAAAAGGTTGGCAAGAATTTGCAAGTCATCACTCTTTAGTTGATGCTGATTTTCTAGTTTTTAAGTATGATGGGAATTCTCAATTTTATGTCAAACTATATGGTAAAAATGGATTGGAGAAGGAAAAGACTCTGCCTAATAATATGTCCAGCACTCATATGGAGGAATCAGAAACAGAAACAGAAGATGAGAAGAATAGGAGCCACTCTATTAGTGGTTGCAAGCGGAAGTACTCAAACACGGCATCCATAGAAAATCAAAAACAAGGTGGTTGTCATATTGTGATATTGATTTATTTCTTTTCTTTACAGTTTCCCCCACTTTAATCTAAAACTTCTTATGTTTGCAGGTCGATCTGGAGGAAGTCGTTCCAAATTGAGACAGGCTGCAGGTTCATCTAGAGGACGTCGATCTAAGTTGAGACAGGCTGCTGGTTCATCTAGAGGAAGTCAATCCAAATTGAGACAGGCAACAGGTTCATTTAGAGGAAGAATACACAAATTAAGACAGAATACAGTCACAAGAAATGGTGAATACAAGATGGCTAGAGCATATGTTACCCCCCAAAATCCACACTTTGTGACAATTATGAGCCGATCAACGCAATATGTTGTGGTAATTTTTCTCATCTTTTTTGCTGCCATTATGCATTCATCAGGTTTTCAATTGGCTGCATTGGTGAAGTAAGAAAAAGAATGCATACAACTAGGAAGTGTTGTTAATTGAGTTAACTTCAGTTAAGGACTGTTATTAAAACTGTTATTGACCACAAGTCTTTGTTATATTGCATTGGATGTCTTATAAAACTGTTACTGTTTGCAGCATGTTCATAAGTCAGTGGTGAAACAGCACAACCTTAAATTGCAGGAAACAATGACACTTTGTGATGAGAATGGGCAGTCATGGCCTGTGAATCTCATTTTCAGAGATGATGGTCGGATACATATTAATGAAGGCTGGCGTAATTTCCACAGGAAGCACAAATTAGCAATCGGGGACATGTGTATTTTTGAATTTATGCCCACAGAAGATGACATTTGCGATGTACTCCAGGTGCAAATTGTTCGAAAAAATGGTGAATTTGATGTGGGAGAAGCGTAGCACATATCTAGCCCAATGAGCAAACTCAGCCACCAAATATTAATTGTTGAGTAGTTATAGAACTTTTTCAAGAAGTATTTATTATAATATTAATACTTGTAGAACAAGCATAATTCATTAAAGAATCTGATTCGATTTCTCATCCCAACAATTTGAATCTATATGGCGAATGGTAAATGTACCTTAATTGTGATTGAATCTTAGGATTCGATAGTAAATCAATATTATTTTAATTTAAATTAAATTATTAATTTTAATTCTATTTTAATTTATAATGATCCTATTTTAATTGGGATTTCACATTAAATATTAGTTATTTTAATATATCATTAAAATTATATAAGCAACATAACAATTATTTTAATGTTTTATTTTTTAAAATTATATTAGTTATCATTAATTTTATGGGAGATTTAGTTGTCAATTATAACGTTCCTAAAGTTAAAATTTGGAAGTTTACTTTTATTTAATTATTACTATTATATAATAATTAATAGCATATTACTATTTAATTTATAAAATTTATTAAAATATAAAAAAATATTGTTTGTGAAAATCATTTACACTTATAACTAACTTATATTCTCAAGTACCACCATATTTTTCTGTCCATGGACCATGGATGTTGGGTTTGACTGGTTCAGAATTCCTTTTTCCTGCATGTTGACTGTAATCTGATCTCTCTTGCAAGTTGTTGAACTGTGGAACATTTCAAAGGATGGTCCCTCCACTTACCACTCCTAGTACGATACTAACATAGAATTGTGCTTTGTCTTACTCATGCATGCTAGAGATTCTATGTTTTGTACGGTTTACCTTTTCTAGAAGCGTAAGCAGAAGTAGTCAATGTTTGACTGAGCTCTCTTTCTTTTTTAGCTTTCATCTAAGCGAAGATTGGCTTCAAGCTCTTTGCTTTGCTTTGGCTTTCTGGGAATTTTCCATCATTAATAAAGATTGAGAAAACAAAAGGCTTATAGATTAGGTATGTGAAAATTTTGCTTTTGCATTATGCTTCATCTTGGTTGCTGAGAAGATGCAGGAAAAGTAGCATCTAAAAATGCTTGGTTTAATTAGGCCCCATAATTAGTCTAGAATTTGATAAGATTTTTCCAAAATAAGGGCCTAAATAATGCGATTGCATCTGGAGATAAACTGCGAATTCTTCATTTATTTCTGTATGATTCAATTGCAGGGAACTCAAAGGTAGATAATTCACAGAGAAAATGGATGTTCCTATGGGATTCTTGGGCTACTTTTGTTACTTTATCTTTTTTCTTCCAGTTTTTTTTGTTCTATTCGTCCTTGGAATGATCAAAGGTAGCTATTTTCCTCTCTGTTTGCTATACCTGAATCATTGCTAATCCATTGTAATTTGTTGCTACTCATAAAACAATGTGGCAGGTGCTATTTTCAGCCCCTTTGTGTTTCTGGTTATTGCTTTTGGAGATACTGGTGTTGTCATAGGTTTATGGCCCCTTCATCTTGTTTGGAGTATCTACTGCTTAATCAAGTAATTTTCTTTTTCTTCCCTTTCTTTCCAGTTCTTAGTAAAAAGATGAAATTGTGAAGAGTATATGGTCAGTTCTTTATTGATTTTCTTCGAATGTTAACATCAGAACAACTCTTTTTAACAGAACAAAGAAATTTGGCCCATGTATGAAGTGCCTCTTGATTTTACTAGTCCCAATACCAATAGCATTGTGGACTGTTATTGGAGTTGCTGGGAGTGCGATTATGGGTGCTGGATATGGTTTCGTTTGGCCTGTAATGGAGACATTTAGGGCTATCAGTAAGAAAGGTCCAATCCACATGAAGTTGATCAGATGCTTGACAGTAATGTTCCTGCAGCTTTTCCACTTGATATTGCTATAATAAATTGCAGGTGTGTATCCAATATCATAGATGAGGGAATTCATTGCTTGTATCATTACCTTAGCAGGATGGCACCTGGACCTGTGTTTGGGGAGCATGTACGGTTGTCCGTGATTTTTCAGATTTTTCCTTCCACTCATACTTCTCTGTTATGGATGAGCTGCTCGAGTCAAAGGATGAGGAACCCATGGAACTCAAGTATTAATCTTTTACTTTTAATTCAATTTGTGTTTGATATTGTTGGAACTGTTTAGTTAGTAGATTTTTGAATTGTAGATCGTTATGTGATGAATTTAATCTTACCCTAGTATTTTGATAGGGTTGCTCAGATACCTGGTTGCATTCTAGCAGCAATTCTAGGGATTTTGGTTGATGTGCCTGTTATAACTTTAATAGTTCTGTATAAAGCGCCTATATTACTGTTCAAAGGGTGGCACCGGCTAATACAAGATCTTACTGGGAGGGCAGGCCCATTTTTGGAAACTGTTTGTGTTCCATTTGCTGGGTTTTGGATTCTGTTGTGGCCAATTGTGGTTCTGCTGGCAACTTTGGCAGGCATGATTTCAAGTTTTGGGTTTGGCTGTTATGCTACAGTTGTTGCATATCAGGTAAAGCTTCATCACCATTTTTATATCTACAGCTAGAACTAATCTCTATTTTCAGAATTTTCATGAAATGCCTCTTTATTTGTGATTAATGTGGTTTTGTTTCTGATCAAGTTTCATCACTGTTGGTATTAGGAAAATTCTACTAAGAGGGGATTGCTTTATGTGATTGCTTCTGCATCTGTATTTGATGAGTACACCAATGATTTGCTGTACCTGCAAGAAGGTTCATGCTTCCCCAGGTATATATGCATCTTCTGCAGTGCTCATATATGGTATTGTTCTTGTGCAATGCACAGTCATTAAATAAGTTGTCTGATAGCTTCTTTTCTTGTTGGCAACCAGACCTAAATATCGCGAACGAGTTAGTCCCAGTTGTTCACTGCAATATTCACTTTCAGTAAAGAGACTGCAGGAACAGTTTGATGGTGCTCATATTGGTGAAACATTTAAAACAACTTCTACAGAGAAAGCTAATACACTGAAGACTGCCGTGGTAAGCCATTAAATATATATAATGTATATAATGGGACTGTGGGAGCTCTAGTTATAATAGAAACCACCAACCGTCAGACATGGTTTTCTGAAATAGTTGTTGCCCACCAAACCCCTGAGAGGTAGGAGTAGGGAAATGGAGGTCTAAAATTTTAAATAGGCTAAAATAGGATGCTTTTATTGTTCTACAAAGTTAACCATGGATGCTTTGTTCTAAGATAACTTGCATTGTGCATCTCAAATTTGTTGATGAAAATTGTTTTAATGTTCGTGTGCAAATAAAACACCAATGATCTAAACAAGTTGGATGTAGCATGGGAAATAATAATGTAAAATATTAAATATTATTTGTTATATCATAACATTATTGTTTTGTTTATTTCTTCTACTTCACTATTATCCAGTTATCACTGCCTGAAACATGACCTAAAAGATGTTTCTACTTCTAAAATCTTTTGGTTTCTTAATTTTCAAGATGCTTAATTCTCTCTATGGTATGTTAACCAGATATGGGATAGCTTCTTTAAAGCATTTGAAGACACTGGGAAAGAGCTTCTTAGAGATAAAGCCATTGGAGTTTCGGATCTAGATGCCTGGCAAAACTCAAAATCAAATATTATCAACATTGGAATTCCTGCATATGCATTTCTTGAGTGCTTCCTCTGCTCCATTAAGACTGATTCCAGTGGCTTTATCCTCCGTAAGAATCATTATACTCATACAAATTTGTAATTTTATGGAAAATTGTTGGATTTCTGATTACAAGTTGGAAATTCAAATCACATAATCAATTCTTTTTTTTTTTTTTTTTTGTCTATTCTCTCTGCATTGTTTCATAATAGTTTCTCAAAAGTTGGTATCTAGTATGTACAAGTTTGTGAATAATCTCTAAAATCCTCCCTCCCCTTTCCTGACGACCTGAAATAATAATTAATATCCAATTCTCATTATTGTTTCAGGTGATAATGTTGAGATAACAAGTGTGAATAGACCTGAAGGGCGGGTTTTCAATTGGCTCTATGAGCCAATGTGTATCATGAAAGAACAGATTAAGAGTCTAAATTTGAACAAAAATGAGGAGTTGTACTTCTACAAACACTGCCTCTATGGAGGTGAACCGGCAAGAATTGAATCTTGGCAGAATGGTGGCATCCCTCCACAGGATAAGATTAAACGAGCTCAGTTGGAGGGTATAAGTAGAAGGTATTCCTAATGTTTCATTTCTGATCTCTGGACCATTTAAGCTGTCTATATTTGTATTCAAAAGAGTTGATAATAAATATACTGTAGGGTTTATGTTTCAGATTACTTTCTGTTGCTCATTTTCTTCATTGTGCAATTCTAATATCTTGCTTATAAAACACATATTTTCTGTTTTACATTGCCTGATGTAATTTGTTTTGTTAATTCTTATTTATAATGAAAAACTAATATTATATTTTGAAATCAGGTTGCAGGGCTTTTGTTTGACATTGTCAAGGCTGCCAACTTCCAGACGTCGCTTCTTTGAGGTTGTGAAAGCTATTGAGCAATACTCGAAGGACTTGAACAGCCTTGCGGGTGGAAACGATGATATAGAGGCAGCTAGATAGGTCCTTTCGACATGACACATTGGAATATCTACCTCTTAGATTGCCGTGAAGTAGCTTATGATCTGATCTATAGAATACATATTTGTAAATTGCAGTATCCATAGTATGTATTAGTGCTAATTCCATTTGATTATCCATCTATATTTCATGAAGTTTTTAAAGATAGGCAGCTGATATACTCAAGTGTCAGATTGAGAAATTCTGGAATTTGCTTAATTGCAATTTTTTCCCCTTATTTTCTTTCCTTTACTAACAAATTTTCATTTGTTAAGTTTATTTAGCAGAATATGCTATGGTCCAGGTCTGCAGACTCCATTAGTTGTTCTATTTTGTCTTGCAAATCAAGTAAGACATTGCTGGAAGAGTCAAGGCTATATTTAGACATTGCTGGAAGAGTCAAGGCTATATTTTTCAACCGTCCTTACTTCTTCACGTGGCACTTGGCAGAAATGGTTAAGGCTTGATTGATGAGAAATTTTTGTGTGAATCATATCCATTTGACTGTAATAAATAGAAAGGGAGGATTTTCTTGATCATTTAAAAATTTCTTTGGATAAAATGTCCCTTATTTTGTTTGGATTTATATGCATAATGGTCCCACATGTCAGTTGTACTCATCTCCAAAGGAAATGAAAACAAAATAATAATCTATGAGAACTCAAGACCAAAAAATCTGTTCTTCTTCTGTCTCTGCAACCTCTGATCAAGGCTTGATGGATTCTCTTCTCCAATTATTATTAACTTTGATCTTCACCCTCCTTTCCCTTGTATTCTCTATCTACTTTTATCTCTCAAGGAGAGCAACTAGCCGCTGCAGTGTGCCGCAGGCTGGTGGGGCTTGGCCTGTGATTGGCCACATGCACCTCTTCGGTGGTCAGCAGCTAACTCACAAAACACTAGGGGCCATGGCTGATAAGTATGGACCTGTGTTCACTATAAAACTAGGATCACACAGAGTTTTAACAGTGAATAGTTGGGAAATGGCAAGGGAGTGTTTCACTTCACATGATAGAGTTTTCTCCACTAGACCAAGCGTTGCAGCATCAAAGCTGCTAGGCTATGACTCTGCCATGTTTGGTTTTGCCCCATACGGTTCTTACTGGAGAGAGATGCGTAAAATAGCAACAATTGAGCTTCTGTCAACACATCGGATTGATATGCTAAAGCACATACGAGCTTCAGAAGCGGAAACTGCGATAAGAGAAATATACAGAACATGGGTTGGCAGAGGCAGAAAAGAAAGTGGACTCTTGGTGGATATGAAGCAGTGGTTTGGAGACTTGACTCATAATGTTGCTTTGAGAATGGTGGGAGGGAGGCGATGTTTTGGACCGAATGCTGATATGGAGGAAGGAGAAGCACGTAGATGTCAAAAGGTTATGAGAGATTTTATTTTCCTGTTTGGGGTTTTTGTGTTGTCTGATGCAATACCATTTCTTGGTTGGTTGGATTTTAATGGATATGAGGAATCTATGAAGAAAACTGCCAAGGAATTGGACATTCTCGTGGGAGGGTGGCTGGAGGAACATAAACAAAAGCGACTGTTAAGTGGGAAGGAAAAGGAAGAGCAAGATTTCATGGATGTGATGCTTAACATATTGGAAGAAGCAAAGATTTCATGTTTTGATGCAGACACCATTAACAAGGCTACTTGCCTGGTAAGTACCCATATTCAACTATTTCATTGCCCATGGTAGCTAGTCCTGCACAAATGAACTTTGTTTTGCAAATTCCTTCATAATTAAATTATTTCAAGCTGCCCAATTGTTTTCTAATTAATTATTTTCTCCTAAGTTCATATAAAGATTCATTAGAGGAATGAGATAATACTGTCTAAAGGAGTGTTTTCAATCTCTTCCTGCACTTTGCTGTAGAGCGTGGCCTGTTTCACATGAGCAGGTTCAAACCAAAAGAAATTGTTGATCTAAGCTTATTATTATTTCCCATTAAGAGGGGCAGTGGAAATTCCCTGCATCAGAAATGGATGGCTCTATCCCCTGCCCATCCTATTGCCACTCCTATTCCATCTTTTTTTTTTCTTGAACTGCATTCTTGTTCCATATTTGCAGTTGAAAACTTGGGCTTTCTTTGGTCATAAAACAAGGAACAAGATGAGAGTCACATCATTCTTTTTTTTTTTTGTCCCTTTTCAATGAATGGTATGCATCATACTGAAGGTTTCAAATCAGAAACAGTTGGAATATTGTAAGAATTTTGATTTGCAGCTAGTCAAAAAGGCTTATGTTTAATTAATTTTAGTTTTGTCCTAAAGTCGATGTGAGGCCAAGAAGTTTTTAGTAAAATAATGGTGGTGGATTGGGGTCTTCGTGGGGCAAAGATCATCATCCTTGTTCTTTTCTGATATTAAATCCAACTTCTATCCATACTTAATCGTTATCTTGGCAGAATTTGATCTTAGCAGGAAGTGACACAACCATGGTTACTTTGACATGGGCATTATCTTTATTGCTCAACAATCCTCATGTGCTCAAGAAGGCTCAGGATGAACTGGACCTCCATATTGGTAAAGACAAGCATCTAGATGAAACTGATATAAAAAAATTGATCTATCTCCAAGCCATTGTCAAGGAAACACTGCGCCTATATCCACCAAGTCCTCTCATTGGTCTTCATGCTGCAATGGAAGACTGCACCCTCTCAACGGGCTACCAAGTCTCAGCTGGAACACGCCTGATGGTAAATGCCTGGAAAATTCAACGTGATGAGCGAGTGTGGTCAAATCCTGATGAATTCCTTCCTGAGAGATTCTTGTGTACTAACCATAAGGAGACAGACTTGAAGGGACAGAATTTTGAACTCATCCCTTTTGGCTCAGGAAGAAGGTCTTGTCCTGGCATCTCTCTAGCCCTCCAAGTAGTGCATTTCACCCTGGCTAGTTTCTTGCATTGTTTTGAAGTTGCCAAGCCATTACCAAGCGAAGATGTGGATATGAGCGAGAGCCCTGGCTTGACAAATTTAAAAGCAACCCCACTTGAGGTTGTCCTTGTACCTCGTCTTAATTCCAGGCTCTATGGATTCTAAACTGAAAACACCACTAGATGGAAGAAAGTGCAATCTTGTGGAGATGCCTTATCTACTGTAGATAAAAAGTTAAAAAGAAATAAAGATTATTTCTAATAAAATTGAAAAAGATTATGTCAACAACTTCTAACATGTCTTTGAATTTTCTATTATGTTTTCAAATTTTAAATTTATTATCTTCTACAGATTACTGAATGAGATGTTATGTGTGTCTCTATAATCAATCAATCTCAATTATATGCATTTATATCTTTTTTTTAAAAAAAACCAATAATATTTTTATCTTTTAAAAGTTATGTATAATAATAATAATAATAAGAATAAATTGCAATTAATTTAAATATTAATCATATTATACATGGATATGCATGATCATATTGCAAAAATATTTTAAAATGTGAATTTAATATATATAAAGAGTCACAATAATGGCAGGTCGTCTAGTTTTCCTGCTGCAACTTAAAAGACTTCTGTTTAATGAACGGTACACCGATTCCTCACAGTCTCCTAGCCCTCGGCACAGCCAGCGGTCTGCCGGTTGGTGTTTGCTGGTTTGAACAAAATACTAGCCGTTCGCTCCTTATAACTGCAAGACAACGAGGAGTCGTTTAACCAGGAATACAACCAAAGACCTGCTAGAAAGAAACGTCATGTCGTCAAGGGAATGTTATGGCCAATTTGCCATTTGCTGGTATTAAATTAAAACTAATAGCGTAACGGCAACTCTAGTCAGAAAAGAAAGAAGAAAGGAGGGAAATGTTGCTTTCCCTCAAGCTGAGATAGCCGCACGCAACCCACCTCCTCCACTTCCTATGATCATCTCTCTTCAAGTCCACTCCACAAACAGTCGCCTTCTCCTCTTTCGTTCGCCGACTTGGGTACTACGCAGCATAAAGGCCTTTTCAACCTTAAAGCCAGGAACTTGCTAGCAACCAACTTTGGCGGGAAAAAAAGCAAGCAAAGGATTACTCTTTTTCTTTCTCTTACTTGAACGTTATTGCAATTCCTTTTCATGCAATCGACGTTATACTCACCCACCAATTCTCGCCAATTCCATTTTCTATGGAAAGCTCAGCAATTCCACTTTGCCGCCTGGAAACCCATCTCCAAGTAACTCAAATTATCCTCTTCCAGAACCCTAACTCTCGCTGCTTCACTCAGAACCTCCATCAATTACGAACGTGAAGAAGGTCTCGACGAGGGGCCGGGACCTATCTTACCCGTGCGGCTACCGGTGGTGATTAGGCACTCCGGTCAGGTCTCCAGGTATATGTGGGATGGAAGCAGCTTGAAATTGGCGAGTGTTCATAGCGGTGCATTGTCTTTGTGCCTTGATTTCGAGGATGGGTTTCGTAAATTGTTTCGGGTTTCCAGTTTGGCTGTTAGCAATTTCTTTATTCCCAAGCAAGTCCCTGATAAATGCATAGGTCAGTGATAATTACATGGATTATGTGAAATGGAAGCTCTTGCACCGTGTATTTAGCTCCGCTTTGCAGGTTCTTGCTACGCACTCAGGTATTTCAATTATGTATTAAAGATTCTTTCTTTCTTCATTTTATATGCATAGGTCAGTTGCTTGCGTTTGAATTTGAACTATTGCAAGCTCAAGTTGAATTCGGTGATTATAAGTGTGAAGATAGTTGCTTTCTTTTATGAAGCTCGTGAAAAATCCCTTTATTGATGATAAAACTTGAAAACTCATTACAAAAATGAGCAGTTGATTACACAAAGCGACTTCTGCATGATTACTTATTTGGGAGAATGAATTGATTGTAGGCCATGTTTCGGGCTCTAGGCATTGGTTATTCTCGTTCGCTACCATCAGCAGCTGCTCTTAACTGGGTCTTGAAGGATGGACTTGGACGGCTGAGTAGGTGCATCTACACTGCTAGCTTGGCATCTGCCTTTGATATCAATTTGAAGGTATGATTTCTATGTCCATTAGATTGTCTTGTATTATATGAGATTCTTTTATCTATTTGCTTATGTTGAGTTGTGAAATTTTTGTAACTGACGACAGCATATTTTGTTATTGGAAAAAATAACCTTAAGCTGCAAAATACGTTGATGTGGAGCTGGTATTGTATTTTAGAGCTTCAATAATCCCTTTTCTTTTCATTGTCTCGTGTGTAGAGAGTTAGGTTCTCAACCTCAGTTCTCTTCAGTTTAAGCATTGGAGTGGAGCTGCTGACTCCTGCATTTCCTCAGCAGTTCTTTCTTCTTGCAACCATAGCCAACATTGCAAAACAAATAAGCCTGGCAGGTTACTTGGCGACTGGTGTAAGATCTCTTCCTTTACAAACTGTTATTCTCCTTTCTATATAATAAGTTGTCTTAATTTTCAATTGTTGTGAAGAATAGCCTCAGCATTAGGCATTCAAGATATTTTGAGTTAGTGTACTTGAATTGTATAGCACACGGTACAACTTGATTGTATGATATATAAATTTAGTCCATGTCCCTTTCTTGTACAAATCTAGATAGTCGGCTCACAATAATTTCAGCCTAGGCCATCATAGACAATGCTAATGAAATTTTTATCCTCGCTTGTGTGTTGATGGATGTTTTCTAGTCCTGTTTCACCATCATTTTGAGAGGCACCAGACATAGGAATCACTCCCCAGTCCCCAACAGTTATTAAGTTAGGTATTATACTTTGATGTAAAGTACTAATGTTATTGCTTCATATGCAGTCTGCTATTCATAGAAGCTTCGCACTAGCAGATAATCTGGTGAAGTTTCAGCAAAAGCACAGGTTCTAATTTTTCCTAGCTTGTGTTTTATGTTGCCTTCATATATTTTTCATGTGTAATATAGCCTGATAAATGGCATGGACTTCTGATACAAACAGTATGCTTCGATAATCTTGGCCTCATGATTGCTGCACTTTTAAATATGCTGCTCAAAAACAATCAAAGGTTTTCCCTTTTCTTATTTAACTTGTAATCCTCTTAGGTGAAATGTTGTGCCTATCTATTAATTATTATCCTCTCTTCTCATTTGCCTTTCATAAGTCAAGCACTCGATAAATCCTTTTTTTTTTTTCATACTTAATCCTCTGATTGATGTATGGCACTTTTGTTCATATGCATTGTTGGTAGAAACTGAGTTGACATCCGCTTAACTATATTCTATGCGTACTTCAACTAAAATTCTTTTTTACTTGCAAATTTTGACTTGAACTCCTTCAATTCAATTAGCAAATTTATTTGTCAAATTTTCCATGTGCCATCAAGGGAATGTTTAAAATTGCTGTTTTTGGCCTTAAATAATTGGGAATAAAAATTGAAAGTGAAGTAGCAAAACTTTTCAGATAGTGATACAAATTAGAACTTATTGAAGGGATGTTAACTAAAAAGTACTTATAGCTCTAGTATTCAAATTGAAAAAGAAATTGAGATGGTTGGGAGCACTGTTTTACGTATGATTTTGTTCCCTGCTTCATATGTGAGCTCTATGTTGATGGTTCTTCCCATACTACCAAAGTATTGGAAATGAAGTTAATTAAATAAAAAACTAGACCTCATAGTTTTGTAGACAATATTTGCTGCCATTGAAACCTTTGCTTGATATGTTCACTGGATTGCAGAAATTTATGCCATCTTATTTTGCCAACTTCTTATTATTATGCAAGATTGCTTGCAGGATTGCCTTTTGTTGTTTACCTATTTTCTTAGCTATAGACCTTTTTGGAATATATCAAGGGCTTAAGCATGTCCATCTACAAACATTAACTAAGGTTTGTGTAGCATTTCTATCTACAAACATTAACTAAGGTTTGTGTAGCATTTCTATCTTTCTTCTCATGTGAGGTTATTAAGGACTTCTTGGTTGGCATTAACATTGTTTTGATAAAAATGAAAATCATCTCATTGCATATTGGCATATGCACATTAGCATTGCTTCTTTGTTTGTAAAACACACAGGATCATTATCCTCGTAAGAAGATGAAGTTCAGCGTCAAACTCTTTTTTCCTCTATCCAGGATAGGCTTGAAATCATACTAAATTCATGGATTGAGTTAGGACGTGTGCCTTCACCTGCAGAAGTGAGTAAAAAAGAAGGAATTGATTTTCCGTGGAGCAAAGGTGAGTTTTTCATCCATGCCTCATTGGTGTGATCTCTTTCTTCAAATTTAACTGCTATGGAACTTAGTGCACATCAGTTATGCAACTTAAGCTATTCTTGGGTTCTTGATCAGGCAAAGAACTATGGCCCATTAGAATTGGGTGCATAAACACCAAGGATCAGATACCCAAGTTGTCAATGATGGCAATGCAGTCCTTAAGCAGCGAGGATTACTATTTCATATGCATGGAGAACTCTCAGAGAGGGTTGACAAGATCTAAGCAACTATAAATATAAAAATCTAAAATTTTTGTATAATTATGAAACAACTTACCTTGTAATGCTCAACTCACTGTTTCTTCCCTTTGACTGCTGAATTTCTAGCAAGGTATTCTTCTATGTCTACGCGAGGGTGCGGGTACTGCAGATGTTATGATGGGTTTGTTGCAGGTAAAAGGAACTTGAGAGAATAATCGGTCTTGTGATGACCATAATAACTATCTATTACAAAAATGTGTTTTCACCAATTGATAGGGATCAGCTGGCTCTATTGGTTCCAATTGCATTGATAATTTTAGATGTCAATGTCATATATTTGCTGTTATGTAGGCCTGCTACGTTGGGAAGGCCCTGCTTTTAGTAGGTGGGAGACTATTTCAGAGGCTAATGAGCCAGAAGGCTCAGTTCTGAAGGAGTGGACTAAATTGATTGAGGATAGCAAGCGAGCAGCGGAAAGGGATTTGTACCCATTAGATGATCAAATGTTGGCACTGGGTTGGGCTGTGAAGAACATATTACTGAGTACTGAGGAGCAGGCTAGATACAGTTTTGTAGATGATTGAGCAATCAAACATCTGGCTATACTACTGTAAAGTTATAGGCGGCTCTCCGGTAAACTACAGGAGAGGGGATCATTTTTATTTTTAGTTTTATTCAAAAAGAAAGAAAGAAAAAAATGCATGTATAATTTATCTGATTTGTCTCTACTTGGATCAATACTAAGCAGCCAAAAGAAGGTGAAATGCAGGATCATTCGAAGTTCATTTTGTCTTTAGGTATCTTGCACTATTTTTTTTTTATCTATTGTATATATTTATTAAAGGCAATGTTTATTCATCTCTCTTCTTGTGGGACTGATGATTTTGTAGCGAGGTATTTACCAATATTAGCTGGAAGCTTGTGTAGGAACATGATCTTGTCCGGCAGGTCCGCCGATAATGCACATATACATGCAATTTTGAGTTCTAAGGCCCTCAGATCTGGTAACTGAGATCATAAATCTCATATGATGAAGCCACTAAAAATCCACCATCATCACTCGCCAAGTGCTGCTTTCCTTTCTTTTCTTCTTCTTCTTCTTCTTGTTTTTTTTTTTTTTTTTTCCCTTTCGGTTTTGCAAAATATTTTCCTTGCAAAATCCCACGTTCAACAACCAATAATTCTCCAGCTTGTTAACAATCTGGAGAAATGGAGCCATTGCATCTAGAAATATCGAGTTAACATAGTAATTTCCGATGTAAAGCATATTCTCCCTGGAGGGGTCAACTGCGCTTCGGTTCTACAATGGAGATAAAAACAGCATCAAGCTTGGATTTGATATCCTTTGTTATGAAGATGTGATTGCATTCTACTTGTTACAGGATCCAAAGTAATATCATCTTATATTACAAATGAATATTTGAATCCAGTTTCAAAGGTAAAATAACTACAGCGCATGTTACCAAAAAAAAAAAAAAAAAACGGACACTAAAAACACAATATCAAGTGATTCCTTCATCGTGTAACATTGAAAGCTAATGTTTCATCCTAACTGTATGCTGGTAATCTACGAAACTATGTAGCAGCACGTGACTTGGATTATACCTAGATGGTTTAAGAGATCTTATAGCTGCAATGGCTTATAGAAGAGAAGCATCTCCACTTGTTCATTTACATACCATTATATATGTACACTGGCAACGACAAATGTTGTAGAAGATCCATTTACAAGCCCTTTTTGATTTACCGATTAAGGGGAATAGGGGCTTGCCTCGTTGCTATAAAATGAATACTCACTCAGGCTGAAGTTGGGTCTTTCTTCTTCCCACTTCAAAATCTCCCTTGCATATTTAAGAGCTCCATCAACACTATCAGGTTCCAGCCCCCTAACCAAAGAAACATACAACTTCTTTCCTGTTAGTGAAGCATAAAGCTTCTTGAACTTGACTGCAACATAGTGGAAAACCAGCTGACCAATTGAAGGGTTACAATTGATGCTATTCCTGTTGCCGCTAGATTTGTGACGGCTGATCACAGGATGGAAATCATCAAACCATTCACACTCAGTCAATGGAACACGTTCAATCTTTTCCTCCAATAGATCAAATTTGTTCAATAACAAAAGAAAATCCATCTGATCAAAGGTGGGATGAGTAACAATACTCTCAAAGAATCTCCTGCTCATCAACATCTTGTTTGTAGAACACCCATTGCCATCAACTGCATATTGGTCGTAGTCACTCAATGCAACACAGAAAATGACCATCCCAACATCTTCAAACATCTCAAGCCACTTGCAGTTCTCTCCCAGCCCCCGTGCATGTACACTAATCAGTTGGTATCTGGAGAACCACCACAGAGAAAACACACAAAAATATGACAAGAATAATAAGAAGCACTTCAAATGCAATAAAGTAATTTCAACTATTAGATTATACGGTCAAGTCACTAATTTAATCCTTTTCAGAAATTGAGGACCTATTTTTGTGAAAGAACAGCAATGTGCACACATGAAAATTGCTCAACAGACCACCGAAATGGGACCTACCCTCCTATAAAATGCAAGCAATATGCTTCAAATGGTGGGACCTACCTGAGAAGAGAGTCGTGGGGATCATCAGAGTCAAATTTATCAAGTGCTGATGGGGGAAATGAGAAGTCCAAACAAGCAAGCCCATTTGATAAAGTAACGCCCTCAGCATACAGGATATCCAAATCTGAGGGTTCATAGTCTGTTCTCAATACGTCAACAGCCTGAGAGAGAGAGAATTTGTTCTTAGCAACAATAGCAATATAAACTGGAAGAATTTGTCATTCTTAACATCCATGTGGATTTTGTAGGAACAGTAAGACTGGTGGGGGGAAAAAATGTAACTGCAGCTATGATGCAGTTTGAGATTGATTGACTATTTGACTGCTCAACTTTGAATCATTAAAAGCTCAACCAATGTCATTGTTAGCCCAAATATTGCTATGAGACCTAAGCTCATGCTGTGCTTGGCTCAACTCAGTGAGGTTCAAAGAAAACATTATAAATCCCATTCATCATTGGATTATATATTATCAGTATGCATGACACATGCAGATAACCATTAAACCAAAAGGTAAGTATCAGTGTGCTCTACAGGATCCAAGTCTCTTATAATCACAATCATTTACTCTTAACCACTAGCAAATCATGAAAGAGGAGCATAGATAGCAACCAAACATAACCACAATTTAACAAATCTAACCAAGCAAAGGAACCCGAAGCATGATCTTACCCTTTCTAAGAAATAACTAGCAACACTAGGCAACATTTCCAATTCATTTCTCCGGTTGTATGTGGCCTGAATGGCAGGGTCCTTCCACAACTCTTCTACCAATGGTGCATATTCCCGAGTGGCTGCTGGAAAAATCACTTCCAAATTTCCTGCCACCATAATCTTCAGAAGCCAATCTGAGAATGCTTTAAGCCTTGGACCGATAGAATAGATAGTTTTGCAATTGATGCCATTGCTACTCCCTGTTATGAAATGAACCAACATTTTGTTTCAGGCTCTCACACAGACCATAAGCCACAGAAAAGCTATTTTCTTCCAGTTAATTGAACTGAGTCAACTATAAGAATTTTAAAATCACTTATTTCAGAGAAACCCTTCCCCAACCCTTAACCTTCTCTTAAAAATCCCCTTCCCTTTTGTAGTAGATGGATGCTCACCAAGCTATCACAGAAAAGCTATTTTCTTCATGCTTTATCAATGAACCGTCTCAACCCAAAATCTAAACTATGTTGTTGACTTTCAAACATCTTTCCAAAAGCAATAATTATCTTTCTAACAATTTCCATTTTTTTTCCTGTAAAAAAATTACTTGGACATTGGACAACAAAAGGGAAATAAGAATCTAATAGTTTTCTTAAAGAGGAGCATATTTAAATTAAATGCGATGAAGCACCACTGTATGTTGATGCCCTATAAAGCTGAGTCCATAGCAGAAAAGGGAAAAGGACTTAATGGAAAACTTCGTACATTAAAGCTCTAAATGCATATTCTTTTCCCTTTTCTTAAATGTGAACGAATGCATGCATGTGCACATGTGCAGGTAAAATGAAAAACTAGATAATAGGAGAGACTCAAAAATCATCAATACCAATGGGGTCAGATTCATCAGAAGATTGCCCTTTCTTCATTTCAGCCAAAGTTTCTTCTTCAAAACGGTCACGCCCCTCAAGGAGTATACCAAGATAACCATACACATTGCTCTGAATTGTCATTTTAATATTTTCACGCTCCTCCTCAGTGAAAGGGACAGGTTTGTAAAGAATCTTGGCCTGAAAAGAAAAAAGTACATTTCAGTTAATCAAGTGAATTAATTTGCTTACGTTTTGCACCATTGATTAGCACATCTGCACGCCAATAATTTAAAGATTTGGTAAAACCCTGACAACAATATTTCCCAATAAGCTATTAAATAAGAAAAGGATATAGTCAAATGACAAGATTCAAGATTATATCCATACTAAACTAAGATGTCTAGAGACAAAATTTATCTACAACAATTTCCCAATGTGCAGCCATATGTTATGCATGACACTGACAACACCATAAAATGTTCATTTAATAACACAAAAAATCCTCAAAAGGTTTGGCAACAATAACTAATCTTCACCATTTAACCATGTTTAGAGACATATACGCTACATCATTTTCAGAATATATACTGTAATGGTTGCTATAATGTATACTGCTTATCATTGCTGTTCCTTTGCAGATCATCTTATGTTCCTCAATTTAACCTGATATCCAATAACTGTATAAACTAACATCCATTTCCTTAAACAAAGTTTGGATATCCTTGGACAGAAGTGGAAATATGATCATGTAGAATTCAGTATAGACTAATCATCCACGCATAAGCAAAATATTAGAAGAATGTTAAGTTTGTCACCACCACTATCTAACAAAATACCTGCTTAAAAATAGTACTTTTCCCAGATCCGCTGTATCCAACTAAAAGGATCTTCTGAAGCGTTCTCTGCTCAATGTAGTCTGGGACACTTCTGCTCATCATACTGTCAACTTGTTCTCCACAAGAATTTGAAGATTTAGCGGGAACAGGGAGTGATAAGAAAGCACATACAAGCTTCATTCCCGCCTGAAAAGCAGCTTAAATGATTATGTATGCGCAATTATAGGTAAATTCGGATAAGGGAAAATTTCAGAGACATTCACATATACACCATACCTTGCCCCAAATGTAACCTTTAGTGTTCTTCTGCCCCTCTTCTTGGTATGATCCATCCTCATTCACCCAAAAATGTGGGTTGCCAGCACACTGAACTCCAGCCAGCTGCAATGTTCAACAAAAAGATCTTAACAAAACCCTTACATTAATCATCCAAAATAGAAGAAGAAGAAGAAGAAGAAGAAGAAGAAGAAGAAGAAGAAGAATGCACATAAATTTCAACCTGCAACATCCTAAGCTCTACTTTCGTGATCTCCCGGCCATTTATGTAAACTTGTGTGTTTCCATTGCTAGCATTCACGTTAATAGGACCCCCAACATTCAAATGGGGACTTATGATCTGGGAAGGCTTCTGTCCTTCCTGTTAAATTTAAATTAACATAACCATCAAGCTCCATAATGCGAAAAGAAAAAGGCATACAAAATTGTAATTCTCCCAAAAGTATACACTATATTCACCTTTCCCCAGAGACCAGACACTTTATCATACCAATAGCTTCCAGGTTTCAACTTCTTTGGAGGGTTTGGACAACTCTGCAAAACAACCAACTCCTCATGTGAAAGGGGCATTCCATTCACGCAAACATACTCGGGGGGCAACTGATTTGCCTCGCACAACTTCTCAGCCTTCATTATCTGTCTAATCTCCAAATCATTCAGCAATCGCTTAAGCATTCTTGAACACTTCCCCAAACTCCCTCTTTTCGATTCATCAATGGGATACCCTATGCAAGTAACACATTTCCTTCCTTCAGGCATCGACCCCATAGCTCTAAGCACACAATTACTACAATACTTAGCATCGCAAACAATGCAAACTTCCTTCTCAGAAAACCTATTACCCTTAAAACACCTATAACAAGCCCCTTTCTTCCCTTTACTCTGCGGTTCTCTCTTAACCCGCACAAACCTCGGCTCCTCCTCGCCCAACTCTTCACTATCATCACCACCACCAACACCACTATCGGATTCAACATCACAAAAAGCAACAACACGGGCTCGCCTACCATCCTCATTCCCCTCGTTATGAGTATGACACTCCCCAGAAGGTTTAAGACTAGAAACCCGCGAAGATGGGCAATCAATGCTCAAAACCGATTCACTTGAAGCCCAATCTTGACTTAATTCATTCGAAACCCTCAATCTCGATGTACTATCTCGCGATTTATTATCAAAACTATCAGAGAACTCTATTATACTGGAGCTCCTGCCCCCATTTACCAATCCAGCAGAAAGCTCCTTGCTAATAGAAGACGACCCACAAGGCTCAGTGGAAAACTCCAATGCACCTGAGCTAGTCAGCTCGCCAGACAACCCGCAATCTTGGTTACTCTCTGCGGCTCTATCGATGACTGAAGTTGGAGACACAGTTGTTGCCGCTTCTTCGGATCCCGGCTCTTTTTGAGAGAAGGTAGATTTTAGCTCTTTAGAGAGATTTTTACCTGGATCGGTGGGTAACAGTGGTTTAACAACCGGTAAAGATAGTTTATCCGGGAGAGATAGCTGAGATACGACAGCAGCGACCGGAATTTTGTTGACGTTAATCGGGACGGCGCGTGGGAGATCATAAGGTAACGGCGGGCCATTGTATTCCAATGCAAAGGAGTAATGAATCCCATCTTCGGTCTCCAGTGGCATTATTTTTCCCTTTCCTTGTTTAAACCAATAACCGCTAAATTGCAAACCAAACTTCAAGACTCATAGTTAAAGAGAGGGAGGAGGAGGAGGTCGCTGTATCTTTTTCTTATCTTCCTCCTTTTTGAGCTCAAATTTGAATGAAAGTGGAAGTAGCTCAATTATGTAGCTAGGTTTACAAGGAAAGATAAAGGAAAAGAAAAGGGGATGATGGAAGCAGAGCGAAACGGAATTCAACTGACCTTGAAACACACAAAAAAAAGGGGTTTCAGGGTAGACAGAAGTATCTAATAAAGAAAGAACAGGCAAAAATGAAAATCCTAGGGCAAAAAATGAAAAGGCCGGGCGTTTGGGAAGCAGGAAAATGAGGAGGGAAAATGTATAAGGAAAAAAAGTGAGAAAAGCAACAGCAGAGAGAAAAATAAAAAACAAAAAAAAGGAGGATAGGTGAAGAGGGGTGGGGACAGAAGTTTTTGTCTTTTTGAACATTAGTGGCGGAATCTGAGGCTGTGTGTGTAGAGATGTGGACAGTGGTGGAGACCCACATGATGCTGTGTAAGAATTTTGTTTTGCTTTGATGTGTGACCATCCGTGTTAATATTCCGATCGACTGAAGAATTAAAAGACGATCAGGTTTTGATTATACTCAGTCAAGCCAGTTTTATCTTCGCTTAAGCTAAGACTGTAAATGGCAACAAAATTCTTGAGCCAAACCATGTTTCTGTTACGTCTAATTTAGATCTAATTACTAGGTTTTATTGAGCTCTTAAAATAATCTTTAAATTTTGGAAGAGTCCCAACTCGCTTGTGGACGCATGGATTTTTGGATGATAATTTCCATAGCGTTATTTTCCCATCTTGATGCACCTTAAATACTGTGTCTTCGGATATGACAATTGCCTTAACCAACCCACTACTCGATTTAAACCCAGAGAACTCCTCCTGGTTTTTCCACACCCGAATGTTCTTGCTATCAGAACCCGTACACAAAAGATCACCAGAGGTGGCCAACAAGTATATATGCCCCTCTCCACGTACCAATGATCCCATAAGCACATTAGGAGATTTCACTTGATCATTATTAACGTAATCTTTATCTTTGTCTTTATCTTCAAAGTCTAGGTTCACCTGAGAAGACATGGATAATTTCTAAGCGGGTAAGGAGGGAGGACGTCATTATGAAAGGCAGAAGAAGCAGAGTCAAAATTGAAGAAAGAAAAATCTTGAGTGGTGCTTCCGTTCATTCTTAAAATGGAACTACCACCACCATCGGAGTTTTTGATTATTTGGCCATGACATGGCCAGGGAGGAGGACGCTTCTCTCCCAGGAGAAAAACGAAGCATCTGCCTTTGTGCCTATCCGCGTCGAGCCCTTCTTTAAAGACCACGAATTAATATTTCGATTAGCTCTTAACAACGTTAACAACAATAGAATAAATTAAAGATGGTATCTACAACGGAAAAGAAGGAATAAATAGGAAAACCAGGAAGGAAGGAAACCGAAAGCATAGAAGAAGAGGAGAGTGCAGATGCCTTCGAAGGTTTGATTAGTTAAAGTCGTGATTTTATTTTGGGTGATATATGGAGTATCTGGATGCTGAGGAATGTGCATTTTAAAAAAATCAAAATTTGTTCTTTAATCTAGCATGGAACAAGGTGTTCTCTTAGCTTCTCTGTGGTCTTGAGCCTAGGAGCCCACAATGGGTTGACGTGCCTTGATATAGCTGAATGGAAAGGGATTCCTACTTCTTAGCCTTAATTAGCAGGACATAAGGTTTTGCAAATTTCATTAAAATGGCTAATTAATAGTATTATTAGTTACATAATAATGATGCTTGGCAATATTTTTTCTGTCCAAGTTGTTGCAGATTTATTTTTAGCAGTTTCTTATGTTTTTGATGGCCTTCACATAACTGGTTATGTACCTCTTCAAGATTTTATGAGGCAAAGTAAGGCACTTTCGGATCCTGACAATGATGAGACTCCTGCAGAAGAAGCACCTTTGATTTATAATAATACTTTATTTTCAATTATTGGTACCTCTATTTCAAGTCAATGGATGTGATTGTTCAGAATTCCGGAATAATTGATAAAGGGGAGAGTTCAACAAAAGTATAAAATGCTTTGAGTCATCGAAAGTTGTCTAAATTCGATTTCATTGAATGTGGAATTTGAATTTCTGTTTATCATGCCTATGCAGATATGTCTTTTGGAGAAAGTAAAATGGGAATTCTTTGGGATTTGTTAGGAATTCAGTCTACAATTTTCAGTGTGGAGAGCTCCCATTTAGTAACTGATTCTGAAACTTTGAATTCTCAGTCATCTACATTTGAGAATTTGGGTTTTTCTTCATTATCTCTGCTCCAATGTCAAGATACTGGTTTCTGATAAATGTTACACTGAGTGGAATATTTGTCACAAGGCACACAATAAAGAATGCTGTAGTTGGAGCACATCAAATTAATAAGCTTACATCATTGCTTTCAGTTGGCAAAAATCTGCAAACAATCTCTTGGAGAATACAGGTGCTGATTTTATTTCTAGTTGAGGGAAACAAATTATCTCCTTTACATGACCTTCTATTTCTTTTAAAACCATTGTTTTCTCCTCTTTACACTGTGAGAGAGAACTTGTGGCAGGCCAAGAAGTCTAGAAAGAACCAGGCGGAAGGGGGTCCTTGAGTCACAATAACGACAGGCCGTTTAGTTTGTCTGCTGCATCTTGAACTAATACCATTAAAACGACGCCGAGCCTCAGAAAAATAAAAAAAAAAATAAAAAATAAAAAATAAAAAGAGAAGAAGAAGAAGAAGAAGAAGCAGAAGAAGAAGAAGAAGAGAGCGAAATGTTGCTTTCCCTTAAAAGCTGAGGTAGCCGCACACAACACACCTCCTCCGCTTCCTATAGCCTTCTCTCTTCAAGGCCACCCCACAAACAGTCGCCTTCTCCTCTTTCGTTCGCGGACTTGCGTACTACACAGCATAAAGGCGTTCTCAACCATAAAGCCAGGAACTTTAAAGCTAGCAACCAACTTTGGCGGGAAAAAAAGAAAGCAAAGGGTTACTCTGTTTCTTTAGCTCTTACTTGAACGTTATTGCAATTCCTTTTCATGCAATCGACGTTATACTCACCCGCCAATTCTCGTCAATTCCATTTTCCATGGAATGCTCAGCAATTCCACTTTATCCCTAGGAAACCCATCTCCAAGAAACTCGAATTATCCTCTTCCAGAACCCTAACTCTCGCCGCTTCACTCAGAACCTCCATCAATTACGAACCTGAAAGAGGTCTCGACGAGGGGCCGGGACCTAACTTGCCCGTGCGCCTACCGGTGGTGATTAGGCACTCCGGTCGGGTCTCCAGGTATATGTGGGATGGGAGCAGCTTGAAATTGGTGAGTGTTGATGGCGGTGCATTGTCTTTGTGTCTTGACTTCGAGGATGGGTTTCGTAAATTGTTTCGGGTTTCCAGTTTGGCTGTTAGGAATTTCTTTATTCCCAAGCAAGTCCCTGATAATTACATGGATTATGTGAAATGGAAGCTCTTGCACCGCGTTTTTAGCTCCGCTTTACAGGTTCTTGCTACTCAGGTATTTCAATTATGTATTAAAGATTCTTTCCTCATTTTATATGCATAGGTCAGTTACTTACGTTTGATTTTGAACTTTTGCAAGCTCAAGTTGAATTCGGTGATTGTAAGTGTGAAGATAGTTGCTTTCTTTTACGAAGCTCGTGAAAATACCTTTATTGATGATAAAACTTGAAAACTAATTACAAAAATGAGCAGTTGATTAGGCAAAGCGACTTCTGCATGTTACTTATTTGGGATAATGAAATGATTGTAGGCCATGTTTCGGGCTATAGGCATTGGGTATTCTCGTTCGCTACCATCAGCAGCTGCTCTTAACTGGGTCTTGAAGGATGGACTTGGACGGCTGAGTAGGTGCATCTACACTGCTAGCTTGGCATCTGCCTTTGATACCAATTTGAAGGTATGATTTCTATCTCCATTAGATTGTCTTATGCTATATGAGATTCTTTTATCTATTTGTTTATGTTGAGTTGTGAAATTTTTGTAGCTGACAGCAGCATATTTTGTTATTGGAAAAAATAACCTTAAGCTGCAAAATACATTGATGTGGAGCTGGTGTTGTATTTTAGAGCTTAATGATCCTTTTTCTTTTCATTGTCTTGTGTGTAGAGAGTTAGGTTCTCAACCTCAGTTCTCTTCAGTTTAAGCATTGGAGTGGAGCTGCTGACTCCTGCATTTCCTCGGCAGTTCTTGCTTCTTGCAACTATAGCCAACATTGCTAAACAAATAAGTCTGGCATGTTACTTGGCGACTGGTGTAAGATCTCTTCCTTTACAAACTGTTATTCTCCTTTCTATAAAATAAGTTGTCTTAATTTTCAATTTTTGTGAAGAATAGCCTCAGCATTAGGCATTGGAAGATATTTTGAGTTTGTGTACTTGAATAGTATAGCACGCAGTACAACTTGATTGTATGATATATAAGTTTAGTCCATGTCCCTTTCTTGTACAAATCTAGATAGTTGGCTCACAATAATTTCAACCTAGGCCATCATAGACAATGTTAATGAAATTTTTATCCTCGCTTGTGTGTTGATGGATGTTTTCTACTCCTGTTTCACCATCATTTTGAGAGGCACCAGATGTAGGAATCACTCCCCAGTCCCCAACAGTTATTAAGTTAGGTATTATGCTTTGATGTAAAGTACTAATGTTATTGCTTCATGTGCAGTCTGCTATTCATAGAAGCTTTGCACTAGCAGATAATCTGGGTGAAGTTTCAGCAAAAGCACAGGTTCTAATTTTTCCCAGCTTGTGTTTTATGTTGTCTTCATATATTTTTCATGTGTAATATAGCCTGATAAAATGGCATGAACTTCAGATACAAACGGTATGCTTTGATAATCTTGGCCTCATGATTGCTGCACTTTTGAATATGCTGTTCAAGAACAATCAAAGGTTTTCCCTTATCTTATTTAACTTGTAATCGTCTTTAGTGCTTATCTATTAATTAGTGTCCTCTCTTCTCATTTGCCTTTCATAAGTCAAGCACTTGATATATCTTTTTGGTTTTTCCAATATAATCATACTCAATCCTCTGATGCATGTATGGCACTTTTGTTCATATTTATTGTTGGTAGAAACTGAGTTGACATCCCCTTAACTATATTCCATGTGTACTTCAACTAAAATTCTTTTTTACTCGCAAAATTTTGATTTGAGCTCCTTTAATTCAATTAGCAAATTTATTTGTCAAAATTTCCATGTGCCATCAAGGGAATGTTTAAAATTGCTGTTATTTAGCCTTCAATAATTGGTAATAAAAATTGAAAGTGAAGTTCAGATAGTGATACAAATTGAAGGGGCGGTAACTAAAAAAAACTTATAGCTCTAGTATTCAAATTAAAAAAGAAATTGAGATGGTTGGCAGCACTGTTTTACCTATGTTTTTGTTCCCTGCTTCAAATATGGGCTCTTTGTTAATGGTTCTTCCCATACTACCAAAGTATTGGAAATGAAGTTAATTAAATAAAAATATAGACCTCATAGTTTTGTAGACAATATTTGCTGCCATTCAAACCTTTGCTTGATATTTTTACTGGATTGCAGAAATTTATGCCATCTTATTTTGCTAACTTCTTATTATCATGCAAGATTGCTTGCAGGATTGCCTTTTGTTGTTTACCCTATTTTCTCAGCTATAGACCTTTTTGGAATATATCAAGGGCTTAAGCATGTCCATCTACAAACATTAACTAAGGTTTGTGTAGCATTTCTATCTTTCTTTTCATGTGAGGTTATTAAGGACTTTTTGGGTGGCGTTAACATTGTTTCGATAAAAATGAAAAATCTTATTGCATATTGGCATATGCACATTAGCATTGCTTCTTTATTTATAAAACACACAGGATCATTATCCTCATAAGAAGATGAAGTTCAGTGTCAAACTCTTTTTTCCTCTATCCAGGATAGGCTTGAAATCATCCTAAATTCATGGATTGAGTTAGGATGTGTGCCTTCACCTGCAGATGTGAGTAAAAAAGAAGGAATTGATTTTCTGCAGAGCAAAGGTGAGTTTTTCTTCCATGCCTCATTGGTTTGATCTCTTTCTTCAAATTTAACTGCTATGGAACTTAATGTACATCAGTCAACTTAAGCTATTCTTGGGTTTTTGATCAGGCAAAGAACTATGGCCCATTAGAATTGGGTGCATAAAGACCAAGGATCAGATACCCAAGTTGTCAATGATGGCAATGCAGTCTTTAAGCACCGACGATTTCTATTTCATATGCATGGAGAACTCTCACAGAGGGTTGACAAGATCTAAGCAAGTATAATATAAAAATCTAAAATTTTTGTATAATTATGAAACAACTTATCCTGTAATGCTCAACTCACTTTTTCTTCCCTTTGACTGCTGAATTTCTAGCAAGGTATTCTTCTATGTCTACGTGAGGGTGCAGGCACTGCAGATGTTATGATGGGTTTGTTACAGGTAAAAGGAACTTGAGAGAATAATCGGCCTTGTGATGACCATAATAACTATCTACTACAAAAATGTGTTTTCACTGACTGATAGGGATCAGCTGACTCTATTGTTTCCAATTGCATTGATAATTTTAGATGTCAGTGTCATATATTTGCTGCGATGTAGGCCTGCTACATTCGGAAGGCCCTGCTTTTTAGTGGGTGGGAGACTATTTCAGAGACTAATGAGCCAGAAGGCTCAGTTCTGAAGGAGTGGACTAAATTGATTGAGGATAGCAAGCGAGCAGCAGAAAGGGTTTTGTCCCCATTAGATGATCAAATGCTGGCACTGGGTTGGGCTGCGAAGAACATATTACTGACAACTGAGGAGCAGGCTAGATACAGTTTTGTAGATGATTGAGCAATCAAACATCTGGGTATACTACTGTAATGTTATAGGCGGCTCTGCCGCAGACCACAGGAGAGTTTTAGAGATTATTTTTATTTTTAGTTTTACTCAAAAAGAAAGGAAAAAAATTGCATGTGTAATTTATCGGATCTGTCTCTACTTGTATCAATACTAAGCAGCCAAATGAAGACGAAATGCAGGATTATTCAAAGTTCATTTTTCTTTAGGTATCTTGCACTATTTTTTGTATCTATTGAATATATATTTATTAAAGGCAATGTTTATTCATCTCTCTTCTTGTGGGACTGATGATTTTGTAGTGAAGTATTTACCAATGTTAGCTGGAAGCCTGTGTAGGAACATGATCTGGTCGGGTTGGTCCACCGATAAGGCACAAATATACATGCAATTTTGAGTTCTAAGTCCTCAGATCTGGTAACTGAGATCATAAATCTCATATGATGAAGCCACTCAAAATCCACCATCATCACTCGCCGAGTGATGCTTTCCTTTCTTTTCTTTAGATTTTTTTTTCCCTTTCAGTTCTGCAAAACATTTTCCCTGCAAACTCCCACGTTCAACAACCAATAATTCTCCAACGTGTTAACAATCTGGAGAAATGGAGCCACTGCATCTAGAAACATCGAGTTAACACGGTAATTTCCGATATAAAGCATATTCTCCCTGGAGGGGTCAACTGTGCTTCAGTTTTACAATGGAGATAAAAACTTTGTAATGATCGGTATGAAGATGTGATAAAGCATGTAATGATCGGGATGCTCCATTCTACTTGTTACAGGATCCAAAGTAATATCATCTTATATTACAAATGAATATTTGAATCCAGTTTCAAAGGTAAAATAACTACAGAGCATGGTACCAAAAAAAAAAAAAACACACACACACAATATCAGGTGATTCTTTCATCGTATAACATTGAAAACTAATGTTTCATCCTAACTGTATGCTGGAAATCTACGAAACTATATAGCAGCACAAGACTTGGATAATACCTAGATGATTTAAGGGATCATATAGCTGCAATGGCTTATAGAAAAGAAGCATCTTCACTGGTTCATTTACATGCCATTATATATGAACACTGGCAATGACAAATGTTGTAGAAGATCCATTTACAAACCCTTTATGATTTACCGATTAAGGGGAATAGGAGCTTGCCTCGTTGCTATAAAAAGAATACTCACTCAGGCTGAAGTTGGGTCTTTCTTCTTCCCACTTCAAAATCTCCCTTGCATATTTAAGAGCTCCATCAACACTATCAGGTTCCAGCCCCTTAACCAAAGAAACATACAACTTCTTTCCTGTTAGTGAAGCATAAAGCTTCTTGAACTTGACAGCAACATGGTGGAAAACCAGCTGACCAAGTGAAGGGTTACAATTGATGCTATTCCTGTTGCTGCTAGATTTATGACGGCTGATCACAGGATAGAAATCATCAAACCATTCACACTCAGTCAATGGAACACGTTCAATCTTTTCCTCCAACAGATCAAATTTGTTCAGTAACAAAAGAAAATCCATCTGATCAAAGGTGGGATGAGTAACAATACTCTCAAAGAATCTCCTGCTCATCAACATCTTGTTTGTAGAACACCCATTGCCATCAACTGCATATTGGTCATAGTCACTCAATGCAACACAGAAAATGACCATCCCAACATCTTCAAACATCTCAAGCCACTTGCAGTTCTCTCCCAGCCCTCGTGCATGTACACTAATCAGTTGGTATCTGGAGAACCACCACAGAGAAAACACACAAAAATATGACAAGTAATAAGAAATCACTTCAAATGCAATAAAGTAATTTCAACTACTAGATTATACCTGTCAAGTCACTAATTTAATCCTCGTCATAAATTGAGGATGTATTTTTGTGATAGAACCGCAATGAGCACACATGAAAATTGCTCAATAGACCAGCAAAATGGGAGCTACCCTCCTATAAAATGCAAGTGATATGCTTCAAATAGTGGGACCTACCTGAGAAGAGAGCCGTGGGGATCATCAGTGTCAAATTTATCATCAAATGCTGATGGGGGAAATGAGAAGTCCAAACAAGCAAGCCCATTTGATGAAGTAACGCCCTCAGCATACAGGATATCCAAATCTGAGGGTTCATAGTCTGTTCTCAATACGTCAACAGCCTGAGAGAGAGAGAGAGAATTTGTTCTTAGCAACAATAGCAATATAAACTGGAAGAATTTGTCATTCTTAACATCCATGTGGATTTTGTAGGAACAGTAAGACTGTTGGGGGAAAAAAAATCTAACTGCAGCCATGATGCAGTTGAGATTGATTGACCATTTGACAGCTCAACTTTGAGTCATTAAAAGCCCAACCAATGTCATTGTTAGCCCAAATATTGCTATGAGACCTAAGCTCAAGCTGTGCTTGGCTCAGCTCAGTGAGGTTCAAAGAAAACATTATACACCCCATTTATCATTGGATTATATATTATCAATATGCATGACACATGCAGATAACCGTTAAACCAAAAGGTAAGTATCCATGCGTTCTACAGGATCCAAGTCTCTTATAATCACAATCATTTACTCTTAACCACTAGCAAATCATGAAAGAGGAGCATAGATAGCAACCAAACATAACCACAATTTAACATAACCACTAGCTAAAGAGCCTGAAGCATGATCTTACCCTTTCTAAGAAATAACTAGCAACACTAGGCAACATTTCCAATTCATTTCTCCGGTTGTAAGTGGCCTGAATGGCAGGGTCCTTCCACAACTCTTCTACCAATGGTGCATATTCCCGAGTGGCTGCTGGAAAAATCACTTCCAAATTTCCTGCCACCATAATCTTCAGAAGCCAATCTGAGAATGCTTTAAGCCTTGGACCGATAGAATAGATAGTTTTGCAATTGATGCTATTGCTACTCCCTGTTACGAAATGAACCAACATTTTGTTTCAGGCTCTCACACAGACCCTAAACCAAAGAAAAGCTATTTTCTTCATGGTAATTGAACCAAGTCAACTATAAGAATTTTAAAATCACTTATTTCTGAGAAAGCCTTCCCCAACCCTTACCCTTCTCTTAAAAATCCCCTTTCCTTTTTTAGTTAATGGATGCTCACCAAAATATCACAAAACCACATTAGAGACTGGCATAGAAATTAGCATAGTCAACTTTGAATATAATAACGGACCATAGAAGACCAATGCTTTATCAATCAACCACCTCACCCAAAATCTAAACTATGTTATTGACTTTCAAACATCTTTCCAAAAGCAATAATTATCTTCCACAAAACAAGGAAAAACAATTTCCATTTTTTCCTCTAAAAAAATTACTTGGACATTGGACAACAAAAGTGAAATAAGAATCTAATAGTTTTCTTAAAAGAGGAGCATATTTGAATAAAATGTGATGAAGTACCACTGTTGGTTCCCCATAAAGCTGAGTCCATAGCAGAAAGGGGAAAAGGACTTAATGGACAACTTCATACATTAAAGCTCTAAATGCATATTCTTTTCCCTTTTTTTACATGTGAATGAATGCATGCATGCGCACATGTGAGGGGGGAGAAAAAAAAAACTAGATAATAGAAGAGACTCAAAAGGCATCAATACCAATGGAGTCAGCTTCATCAGAAGATTGCCCTTTCTTCATTTCGGCCAAACATTCTTCTTCAAAACGGTCACGCCCCTCGAGAAGTATACCAAGATAACCATACACATTGCTCTGAATTGTCATTTTAATGTTTTCACGCTCATCCTCTGTGAAAGGGACAGGTTTGTAAAGAATCTTGGCCTGAAAAGACAGAAGTACATTTCAGTTAATCAAGTGCGCTAATTTGTTTTCAATCTGCACCATTGATTAGCGTGTCTGCAGGCCAATAATTTAAAGACCTGGTAACACTTTAACAACAAAATTTCCCAATAAGCTATTAAATAAGAAAAGGATATAGTCAAACGATAGGATTCAAGATTATATCCACACTAAACTAAGATGTCCAGAGACAAAATTTATCATATGCATACTAAACTAAGATGTCCAGAAACAAAATTTATATACAACAATTTCCCAATGTGCAGCAATATGTTATGCACGACAATTACACACCATAAAATGTGCATTCAATAACTCAAAAATTTCTCAAAAGGTTTGGCAACAAAGATTAATCTTCACTATTCAACCGTGTTTAGAGACATATACACTACATCATTTTCAGAATATATACTGTAATTTATTAACTGTATAAACTACCATCCATTTCCTGAAACAAAGTTTGGATATCCTTGGACAGAAGTGGAAATATGATCATGTAGAATTCTGTATAGACTAATCATCCATGCATAAGTAAAATATTAGAAGAATGTTAAGTTTGTCACCACAAATCTCTAACAAGCTACCTGCTTAAAAATAGTACTTGTCCCAGATCCGCCGTATCCAACTAAAAGAATCTTCTGAAGCGTTCTCTGCTCAATGTAGTCTGGGACACTTCTGCTCATCATACTGTTAACTTGTTCTCCACAAGAATTTGAAGATTTAGCGGGAACAGGGAGTGATAAGAAAGCACAGACAAGCTTCATTCCCGCCTGAAAAGCAGCTTAAAAGATTATGTATGCGCAATTATAGGTAAATTGGGAAAAGGGAAAATTTCAGAGACATTCACATATACACCATACCTTGCCCCAAATGTAACCTTTAGTATTCTTCTGCCCCTCTTCTTGGTATGATCCATCCTCATTCACCCAAAAATGTGGGTTGCCAGCACATTGAACTCCAGCCAGCTGCAATGTTCAACAAAAAGATCTTAACATGACCCTTATATTAATCATCCAAAATAGCAAAAGAAGAAGAAGAATGCAAATAAATTTCAACCTGCAACATCCTAAGCTCTACTTTTGTGATCTCCCGGCCGTTTATGTAAATTTGTGTGTTTCCATTGCTAGCATTCACGTTAATAGGACCCCCAACATTCAAATGGGGACTTATGATCTGGGAAGGCTTCTGTCCTTCCTGTTAAATTTAAATTAACACAACCATCAAGCTCCATAATGAGAAAAGAAAAAAGCATGACCAAATTGCAATTCTCCCAAATGTATACACTATATTCACCTTTCCCCACAGACCAGACACTTTATCATACCAATAGCTTCCAGGTTTCAACTTCTTTGGAGGGTTTGGACAACTCTGCAAAACAACCAACTCCTCATGGGAAAGGGGCATTCCATTTACGCAAACAAACTCCGGAGGCAACTGATTTGCCTCGCACAACTTCTCAGCCTTCATTATCTGTCTAATCTCCAAATCATTCAGCAATCGCTTAAGCATTCTCGAACACTTTCCCAAACTCCCTCTTTTCGATTCATCAATGGGATACCCAATACAAGTAACACATTTCCTTCCTTCAGGCATCGACCCCATAGCTCTAAGCACACAACTACTACAATACTTGGCATCGCAAACAATGCAAACTTCCTTCTCAGTAAACCTATTACCCTTAAAACACCTATAACAAGTCCCTTTCTTCCCTTTACTCTGCGGTTCTCTCTTAACCCGCACAAACCTCGGCTCCTCCTCGCCCAACTCTTCACTATAATCACCACCAACAACACCACTATCTGATTCAACATCACAAAAAGCAACAACACGGGCTCGCCTACCATCCTCATTTCCCTCGTTATGAGTATGACACTCCCCAGAAGGTTTAAGACTAGAAACCCGCGAAGATGGGTAATCAATGCTTAAAACCGATTCACTGGAAGCCCAATCCTGACTTAATTCATTCGAAACCCTCAATCTCGATGTACTTTCCCGCGATTTATTATCAAAACTATCAGAGAACTCTATGGTACTGGAGCTCCTGCCCCCATTTAGCAATTCAATAGAGAGCTCCTTGCTAATGCAAGGCGACCCACACGGCCCAGTGGAAAACTCCAACGCACCTGAGCTAGTCAGCTCGCCCGACAACCTGCAATCTTGGTTACTCTCTATGGCTCTATCGATGACTAAAGTGGGAGACACCGTTGTTGCTGCTTCTTCGGATCCCGGCTCTTTTTGAGAGACAATAGATTTTAACTCTTTAGAGAGGTTTTTACCTGGACCGGCGGGTAACAGTGGTTTAACGACCGGCAAAGATAGTTTATCCGGGAGAGATAGATGAGACACGACGGCAGCGACCGGAATTTGTTTGACGTTAATCGGAACGGCGCGTGGGAGATCATAAGACAACGGCGGGCCATTATATTCCAATGCAAAGGAGTAGTGAACCCCATTTTCGGTCTCCAGTGGCATTATTTTTCCTTTTCCTTGTTTAAACCAATAACCGCTAAATTGCAAACCAAAGTTCAAGACTCATAGTTAAAAAGGGGGAGGAGAAGGTCGCTGTACCTTTTTCTTATCTTCCTCCTTTTTGAGCTCAAATTTGAATCAAAGTGGAAGTAGCTCAATTATGTAGCTAGGTTTACAAGGAAAGAAAAAGGAAAACAAAAGGGGATGATGGAAGCAGAGCGAAATGGAGCTCAGCTGACCTTGAAACACACACACACACACACAAAAAGGGTTTCAGGGTACCCAGAAGTAAATAATTAAGAAAGAAGACGCAAAATGGAAAATCCTAGGGATAAAATGAAAAGGGCGTGTGTTTGGGAAGCAGGAAAATGACGTGGGAAAATGTAGAAGGTGAAAGAGGGAGAAAGGCAACGGCAAAAAAAACAAAATAAAAAAAAGTTGAGGCTTTTAGGCCTTTGGGGAGGGGAGGATGAGTTGTTGGAGGATAGGTGAAGAGTGGGGACAGGAAGTTTTGTCTTTTTGAACATTGATGGCGGAATCTGAGGCTATGTATACAGTGGTGGGGACCCACGTGGTGCTGTGTAAGAATTTTGCTTTGCTTTGATGTGCGACCATCCATGTTAACATTCCTATTGACTAAAGAATTAAAGACGGTCAGGTTTTGATTATTCTAAATCAAGCCAGTTTTGCCGTAAACGTGGGCTGCGCAGCAAAAGTTTATGTTTTTTAGCCTCAGTTTGTTTTAGGAAAACTATTTTTTTTAATATTTATAATAAAAAAAATAATAAACAAATATATTTTAATAAAAAAATTATTTTTGAATTTTTAAATTAATAATTTTATTTAAATATAAACATATATATATATATATTCATTCAAATATTATTAATTTAATATTATAATTGAATAACTACAAAATTTTTAAAAAATTAAAACATTTTTCATAAAAATTATTTTTAACGAAATAGATAAAGCTAAAAAAGAAAATTTATAATTTGCCCCCTAAATTTTATTTTATATTACACTTTAATTCTTAAAATTTAAAAAATTTAAAAATTAATTATTAAGTCCTTAAATTTTAGATTATATTATATTTTAATTTTAAAATTTTAAAAAATTAAATATTTATTTTCTAAATTTTACATTATATCTTACATTAATCTATGTAATTTTAATATATATATATATATATATAATATTTAATCTTTCTATCAATTAATTAAATTATCGTAAGCATTAAAATTATTAAAATTAAATTATTTTATATATTAAAATTATATAAATTAAATAATTTATTTTATAAAATATCAAAATTAAAGTATAATATAGTATAAATTTTATATATTAAATAATTAATTTTTTAAAATTTATGAATTAAAATACAATGTACAATAAAATTAAGGGAGCAAATTGTAAATTCTCCTTTAAAAATTTATTTTAATATATTAAAAACTTTGTTTAAATAAAGTTAAAAAAGAAAATTTATAATTTATTTTTCAAATTTTACTTTATATTACATTTTAATTTTTAAAATTTAAAAATTAATTCTTAAATTCTTAAATTTTATATTATATTATATTTTAATTTTAAAATTTTAAAAAATTAAATATTTAATTTCTAAATTTTATATTATATCATACGTTAATCTATGTAATTTTAATATATATATATATATATATATAATTTAATCTTTATATCAATTAATTAAATTATCGCAAGCACTAAAATTATTAAAATTAAATTATTTTATATATTAAAATTATATGAATTAAATAATTTATTTATAAAATATTAAAATTAAAGTGTAATATAATATAAAATTTATATATTAAATAATTAATTTTTTAAAATTTATGAATTAAAGTACAATATACGATAAAGTCAAGGGAGCAAATTGTAAATTCTCCTTTAAAAATTCATTTTAATCTATTAAAAACTTTGAAAATGTATTTAAAATTATATATAAAAATTTTTAAAAAATTAGTAAAATTAATTTTGTTATTATAAAAAAATTATTTAACCTTATAATCTTAGGGAAAACAGTATTTTTATTTGTGTCCGCTAAATTTATGTTTGTCATATCATATTTAAGATTTTATCCTTGTATTAGGGTCATGTTATTTCTATTATGGAATTTTATTTTCTTTTTTATATGTTTTTTTTTTGCAGTATTTAAATAAATTTATAGAGTGTTTAGTCCACCTGTTTGGTGTACCTCATAGCTAATAGACACTCAAACAGATGAATTATAGTATTTGATAAGTTTAAAAAAATAAAGCTGATAGATGATGGATCCCATAATTTGTATTAGCTGATTTGATTTTATTTTTTATTTTGACTATATTATCCTTTTTTATTTAACTTAAAAATTAATATTATTAATACTTTTATATTTTTTTATTTATAATTTTAACAAATTATTAATAATATAAAAATATTTATTTATATCTAAAAATTTAAAATTAATTATAAGTTTTTTCTTTATCAACAATAATAATTACTTTATTATTTTATTTATATTTTTAAAGTTATTTAATTATTTTATAATAAAATAAATGATATAATATAATAGATTAATAATTATATATTTATTTTAATAATATAATAAATAATATAATATATTAATTTAATAACTATACATTTAATTTAATAATAAAATAAATAATATAATACAATAAATTTATAATTTTATATTTATTTTCATAATAAAATAAATTATATAATATATATTTTCATTAGTCATTTCACATATTAACAACAACAGCTAAATATAATTTTACCAAACACTTAACATAAATCAGCTATCATTAGCTACCAACTATTAGCTACCAGCTATTAGCTATCAGCTAATAATAATAATTATCAGCTAACAGTTATCGATTGTATTTAACAGTTAAACTAAATATACTCTTAATCATTAATTTATGTTTATTTGAGATTTTAAATATTAAATTATGGATAATAATCTAAATTGCGTAATAGCACTCCTCCATTAATGTTTAATGCTTTAGTACCTTTTGTAGCCATAAAGGTCATAAAATTTGAAATAACAGTGTTACAAAAAGTGTTTTTATCGAAAATTAAAAATATCAGTTCCCTATCAGAATATTATTTTACTTTATTTAAATTATTTTTGAACAAAAAAATAAAAAAAATTAATATATTAAATCTAAACTAAATTCAGATTAACAGATTTTTTCAATGCACTTAAACTCAGGGCCAAAGTGTTATAAGAGTTAAATATACTAAAGGGAGTGTTACATAGGAGAGAGCAATTTTTGGTTTAAATTGAAAAATCAAATTGAATTGGTTTAATTTGACTCAATCGGTTCAGTTTTAAAATTCAATCAGTTGGGTTTGATTTATATTTTGATAATTTCAGTTAATCGGTTCGGTTCGGTTCGGTTATTTTCATAAAAAATAAAAAAACCGAACCAAACTGAAATTATTAACATATATAGAAAATCAAAGAAAATTAAACCGAATTGAATCAAATCAAATAGAACCGAACCAAAATCAAAAAAAACAGAACCGAACCTTAGGATTTTTGAGTTTTGATTTCTAATATTTTTTTTGTTTTTATATTTTTATTATTTAGATTTAATGTTAAAAATATGAAATTTTATAAATTTTGATTTGATCGGTTCAAAATTGAATAGAACCGATATTTATCGGTTCGATTCGATTGATTTTTTCTTATTAATCGATTTGATTATGTTTTTAAAATTTTTAATTTTTAATTTTAATTTTTAATTTTATTGGTTTAGAACCGAACCGACCGTTTGTACAACTCTAATGTTATATATAACTATAAATAAAAAAACAAACAAAATCAGTTGGAAAGTTTTGTTTAAATAAAGTCTTGGCACGATGCTGTCTTTAGCTGGGATCTAATTATTACGTTATCTTTGTCTTACTTTTTTTACGCTTGTACCTTTGGATTCAATAAGATTGTGATTTAAAATCAACTTTAAATTGATAGTTTTAATTAATCAAAATTAGATCGATAAGTTTTTTATTTTTATTTAATTGATTTAACTTAATGTAATAGTTAAATTTTTATTTTTAAATAATTAATTTTAATTAAACTTAAATTAATAAATTTCAATTGTCTGAATTAATTTTAATTTTAATTAATTTAAATTTAATATTACAAAGAAAGCATAAATACTTTAGTGTGCATGATTTTTAGGATCTCGGATCGAATAAAAAATTATACAGAACTGAATTAAAGTTGAAAAATAACGGTTATTATAAGAATTGAACAAAACTTATTGTATTGTTTTAATTCAATTGTGATTTTTCACTAATAACTGAAAAGAAATCTAGTTAACTAAAACTAAACCAAATAACTTATGTTATACAATTTTTTTAATTTTTTTAAATATATTATATAATTTCACTAAAATTATACATATATATATATTAACTTTTATTTTTTTTAATTATCAATGTATTAAACTATCTTAATTATGTGACTAAATTACCTTATAGTCGTATAATGTACCTTCTAATTCTTAATTATTATATATTTAGCTTATAGCTAAATGATATATAATAAAGAAATAGGTAAAAAAAATATCATATATTTATTAAAAATTATATGTATATATAATATATTTTTTACATTAGTATTGTATTTAGACATTAATATTATTATTTTTATTCATATTTTAATAATAATTTTTCTTTAAATTTATTATTTTTTTCCTATAATAAAATTAATTATGTAAAAATAAAAATTCCATCATATTGGAGGAAGAATTAAAAGTTAAAAGATGATTGGAGCTTTTTAGAATGGAAAATGTAGCAATAAAGCTTAGCTTTATATTATACTTATTAATTTTGTGTTATTTTATATTTGGGATGAGAATATTATATAACTTATTATGAATATTTAGTGCTAATTTATACTTTTACTATGAGAGTTGTTAATTTGATTTTAATATTTTTTTTAAATAAATCTTTATTTTAGGCTGTTTTGTTGATATATTTATTTTAATATTAATATTGTTATTTTAATATTAATACTATTATTTTTATTGATTTTTGATATTAAAAATTTATAATTATTTTTATTCTTTTTAAAAAAGACAATAATATTATAATTTTAGATACAGAAATAAGAACTAAATTTGAAAACTAATTAGAATTGAAAAAAAATAAAAAATACTTCAAAATCGAAGTTCAATTTTGATTCTTCCAAAAAATCGAATCAAAATTAACCCAACCCAACTTATAACAATGTAATGTTGAGCTCATTACGCTAGCAGCCAACTAATATATATATATATATATATATATATAGATATATATAGTTTATTATTTTAATTGTAAATTAAATAATAATAATAATAATATAATTATAAATAAATATATAATCAAATATGATATATTTTAATTTCTTACTTTTGCATTAGAGAAGTCTCTTTTTGAGAATATAGAGAAATGTATGCAAGTATCAAATTCTCAATCTTCATGGACTAGTTTTTAATTTCAATCGCATCTTTTTGTCCGATTCTTTGCTTTTGCTTTCAATTTTTTTTTTTAATCGGAATGCCAGTTTCATATGTATCAGGATTCTCCCTAATGCCTTCTATGGTTTATTCTGCTACGGTCAGAGCTTCGAGCTGGAGGCAGCGAAATTGGCATGGCACTAGCACACCCGTTCCAGGCAACTGGTGGAGCGTTCTCCGACACCCGCCACATCTTCACAGACTTATCAACACTTGCACTGTACAAAATCCATGGCGTCTCGTGGGAGATGGATTTCTCATCTTTCTCGGCTGCCAAACACTTAACAGGCCCAGTATGACCATTCAACAATGACAAACATATATGATCGCTTCCTAGTCTTCTCCACACGCATATTCCTGTATCTGCTGACCCGCTAAACACAAGACTCCCTGCTGTGACTAAACAGAGAACCGCTGACTTATGGCCTCTTAAAACGCCACCATGGGAGAGTTGCATTTTCCTTTCCCAGAAGTTAACGAGCCCTTCTGATGAGCCACTGTAGATAATGGTGGCTTCAGGGTTCACTGCAAGCGTAGTAACTGTGCATTCTTGTTTCAATAATGTTTGAGAAAAGAAGTGTTTTGTCCCTTTCCCTTGTAATTCTCTTCGCCAAACCTTGATACTTCCATCTGCTGAGCCCGTAAACACCAAACCATCAAATCCTGCCACAATAGAGTTCACCGCATCATTGTGTGCGGCGACGGATTCGAGGCATTTTGAGTCTGAAATTCTCCATACTTTGAAAGTTTTGTCCCCTGACACGGAGTAAAGAAGCGTCTTATCTTCACTTAAGCTAAGACTTGAAATGGCACCAAAATTCTTGCGCCAAACCATGTTTCTGTTACGTCCAATTTCGATATAATTACTGGGTTTTATTGAGCTCTTAAAATAATCTTTAAATTTTGGCAGAGTCCCAACTCGCTTGTGAACGCATGGATTTTTGGATGATAATTTCCATAGCCTTATTTTCCCATCCTGATGGCCCGTAAATACCGTGTCTTCAGATATTACAATTGCCTTAACCAACCCGCTATTCGATTTAAACCCAGAAAACTCCTTCTGGTTCTTCCACACCCGAATGTTCTTGCCATCAGAACCCGTATACAAAAGATCACCAGAGGTGGCCAACGAGTGTATATGCCCTTCTTCACGTACCAATGATCCCATAAGCACATTAGGAGATTTCACTTGATCATTATTATCATAATCTTTATCTTTGTCTTTATCTTCAAAATCTAGGTTCACCTGAGAAGGCCATGGATAATTTCTAAGCGGGGAAGGAGGGAGGACGTCATTATTAAAGGCAGAAGAAGCAGAGTCAAAATTGAAGAAAGAAAAATCTTGAGCGCTACTTCCGTTCATGCTTAAAATGGAACTAGCACCACCATCGGAGCTTTTGATTCTGTGGCTATGACCATGGCCAGGGAGGAGGACGCTTCTCTCCCCATAGAAAAACCAAGCATCTGCCTTTGCGCGTCCCCGCATCAAGCCCCTCTTTAAAGACCACGAATTAATATTCTGATTAGCTCTAAACAATGTTAACAACAATAGAATAAATTAAAGATGGCATCTCCAACGGAAAAGAAGGAATAAAGAGGAAAACCAGGAAGGAAGGAAACCGAAAGCCTAGAAGAAGAGGAGAGCCAGAGAATGGAAAGATGATCCTTGTATAGTAAGCATGATTATGTTGTTATTAACCTTTATTTAAATTATTAAAGGAAAGTAAGTTTTGCCACGTGGAACAACTTATTTTAGGAAGTTACGATAATGTCCTTATTTCTGACAGGCTGGCGAAGATATTAATTTTAATTATCCTAAAAATACATAATGTTTCAAAAAAATATTAAAAATACGTAATACGTTTAAAATATGAAAAATATGAAACTATTTTTTAAAATTTTAATTAACATAAAATTATTATGATTTTAATTTAATTTTTAATAAACAATTAAAATTAAATTAAAAAATAAATTAAATTAAATTAAATTTGATATAATTTTAATTCGTTATTATATGAATATTCGATTTGGTTCCAGACTCGAGAAATCCCGCTCGTCCATAATTACAAGGGATTCGACTGTTTGGAACGAGAGAAAGTTGGGGGAGAAACGGGGGTAAGTTGGGTATTATGGAGTCTCTCACCTTTGACCGTATGTTTATTAGTTGACTAACGGCAAAAAATGACAGAGTGGCCACGTCTGCTCGTGTGACATACGTTATGGGCTTGTCAGTTAAGTTTTCGCGCCTTCTAAAGACTCTGATTTACTCTAGAAACTCCACGATCACAATCTAGGGCAATAAGGATTTATCCGTTAGATTCTCGAGACTTAATCAGAATCGAAAGCTATGCAAATGTTAAAATCACAATTCCTTTCCTCAAATTGAAGCGATCGCCAATTGATCGATGTTCTTCCACGGCTTAGTCCGCCGGAGACTCGCCTCTCTCTTGCAGCCATGGCTGCTAGAGGAACCGGAGCTTCAAATGGATTTAGGGTTTATCAACTCTAGAGTAACAGCTAAGAGCCTCAGGTTCGATATCTCTTCTCTCAATCGGCTCTTCGACGAGTCCTCTCGTTTCTCTTTTAAAGAGGTTAGTGTGGAAGAATTCAGTGTTCGCTTCTCTAACTGGTCTGTACCTGCCTTCGAAATCGAAGTTCGCGGCGTCAATGTCACTCTTTTCGCGGGGTAACCTACCGCCACGCCGCTACATGTGTGTACGTCGTCCTTTTGATTGGTTTTTAATTTATTTGCTTGATTATTTTGGTAGGGAAGAGAAGGAGGAGGGGAGCTCAATAAGGGGGAGGAAATTGAGTGAGAAGCTTAATGAGGAAAAGAGGAAGGCTGTTGCTGGGATTGATCCGGAGGTATTTTGTTTTTCATTGCATTTTTTTTTTTTTTGTGTTTTACGTCTTTTATATTACATAAGAATTCATTTGTTAAAATAGATTAACTTTTGGACCATGAGCTTATGGATTCAATAAATGCCAAGTTTTTAAGACTGAATGGTGTTGGATTCTACTTGTTCTTTTAACTATGTCAAAGGTTATAATAGTGGGCAACATTTGGTGTTATTTTTGACAATTTCTTCTACTAAGCACATTGAGAAAGTGAAGACATGTTTACTTGCCTGATCAGCTAGACTTGAGTACTGTAACTGAGCCTTTGTTTTCTATATACCAGGGTAGCGCCTTGCACGAAGTGCTGGAGAGGGTCTTGGTCTCAACTCCCTCAAGAAATAGATTTACAGCTTCGTTGTTTAATCTTCTTCTCAAACATGTCCATTTGCAGATCTTCAATTTCAATCTTCAAGTGCAGGGTCCCATCTTAAATGATGCCCTTATATGCTTGGTCGAAGTAAAGGAGTTTAATGGTGAATCTCAGTATTTTGAGCATGCATGTCTTCTTCGAGGGTTTGTTGGTGCAGTCTTTAATCCTCTAAAAGAGATTTCCATTGTTATAGATTTTAGAGGTTTTGGAGTTGGATATGAGATGAAAGATAATAAAAACTCAGTTTTTTCTTCCACAGAAATGTTTTCGTGCATTAAACTGAATGATCTTCAGCTGGCAGACTTCAGTATTCGTGTTCCAGAATTAAGTCTTTCACTTTCTCCACTTGATCTCCTTGTTTTGTCAGTACTTGGTAATCTACCATCAAAAGAATCGAAACGTGTCAGAAATGGTAGACAACTATGGAGACTAGCTGCAAACAGATTAGGATATGTGATTTCATCTCCCAGGTTGTCATTCCATAATTTAGTTGAATTTGTTTGTCTGTGGTTACGCTATCTCAATGCTTATGAGCATTTACTATCCCTCCTTGGAGATTGTGCAGACAACTTATTAAAAAAGCCTGCTATTAAGATGTCCCGAGACAATCTCAGTTCTTTCAATCACGATTGGGATGTGATTTCTTGTATTGAAAAACAGTTGCCAGTTGAAGCTATTGCCCAGGCACGGCGAATAGCCAGATACAGAGCAAATTTGAATGTTCAACATGGTGAATCTGGCTATAAAGAATACTCTGCCTATAGTTGGTTCAAATTTTTCTCTAAAATTGTACCAGTACTAATATTCACTTGGAATGTTCTATATAGAGTTTTCCTCTCAATTGTACATGGTTTCTTTTCAATCAAGTTTTCTTTTCAAGAACAAAAATTTGACGGACATTTGGGAAACAATTCTGAAGATCACTTTCCGCAATATTGCTTCCTGCTAAACTTTGGAAAAATTTTAATCAGTTTCTCCCCAACTAACACAGTTCAGAAAGTTAATGAAAAAATGGAATCACATATTGGGATCTCGCATTCTGATGTCCACTTATTCTGCCTATCAATTGATGCATTATTATTAGTGTATGTTGATGAAATTTTTGAACAGTCCTTGTCAATTTCCTGTGGGCAGTTAAAGGTCAAGTCGTCTTCGGTTATTGGGGCTACAATCACGGAAAGCCGTTCAAAGCATCATTTTAGTTCTGTGAAAAGAAATCGAAAAAGGAGGGCTGACAATTTAAAAACTGTTCTATGGAGTGAGCCCGCACAAAAATTTTTCCCTTCACAATCTGGTGAAACCAATGATGCAGGTCAAGCTGAAAGTGCTTACAGCCCACTTCTGCAAAATTTTCTCGGAGAAATGTGGTTGACTTGGAAGAGATCTTGCACAAAATATGATGATAATGAGATTCAGTATTCTGAAAACCCATGGCTTCTTTGTGAGATAAAAAATTGTTTGATATATCCAGGCATGAAGAGTTCAGATTCTATGTTTTGGAAATGCAGCTTGACAGTAGGAAAATTAAATTTGGCTATGGGATATTTGTCAATTATATCAATGGCTATCCTGCTTGGGCAGATAAAGCATGCTCTAAAATGGACTGAGGACAATGGAATGGCAAGTGTTCTTTCACGTCCGACACCAACCTGTGAAGAGCAACAAGAAATTAGTTGGGAAGGTAAATATGAGGTTTTTATCAATAGAATGAAGATGAATTTACATAGATTGCTTCAAGATAAATGTCTTCAACTGGGAGTATTCATAACTGGTCCTCACATCCAGATGTCAATAAGAAAGATTGGATCAAACAGTAGAGATGAAGATATGAATCATGCAGTCGGTCAGGATGACTTTCGCCTTGGATTTGATATCCACAATATTGAGGCTGTTGTGTGGCCAACTTCAAAATCTGATTTAGTGTTAACTCAGTTGCCAGAAATTGATGATATGGAAACAGAGCACCATAGGTTGCTAGAGCCTCAGATAACTGAGATTCCCAAATCAGATAATGAAAAGTATTCTTCTCAGACGTGTGTTTCATTGAGGTCTTATCTGAGAGTTAGTGGCTTGAACATTTTCATGGGAGATTTCACGGAAATACAACAGAGCCAAGTTCTTGCGTTGAAGCCAATAGCTGTTGAGTTATCATTTTTCAGGTGGGGTTTTTTGGCCTTTCGTTTTGATTTTATATCTACCCACTTGGATATTTGAACAACTTGCATTCATGGTGCCCTTTTCTTTGGACTCTTTTTCTGCTTTGATTGCTGAGACGTGCATATCTCTATATACAAAGCTGGTCTTTAAAATAGATTAGTGAGAGGCTACTATATGTCTATCTTCTTAGCCATGGGAGTGTGCCACACATTTAAACTTCTAATGCATCTTTAGTGAGAGGCTGCCATATGTCCATCTTCTTATTATGGGAGTGTGCCAAGTGGCACACTTAAACTTTTAATGCATCTTATTTTTGTCAGGAAACCATTCAACCTAAAAGTTTAAGTTTGTAGGTGAGGGCCCCAAGAATAGTTTTATATCTCTAATACACCTCTGCACGCGAATGCCCATTGGTCTTGAAGTATGAACAAGCACAGGCCATTTTACCTTATGCTGAATTATTTAATTAGTAATGGGGTGGTCAAGATTTGAACTCTGTACCTTTTGGTATGGGAAACTTTGATACAATGTCAAGAAACCATTTAACCTAAAAGCTTAAATTTGTAAGTGAGAGTCCCAATAATTTCCATATTTTTTAGCTATACTTTTAGCATTAATTGAATTAATATCATATTATTGCAACTAATTAATATGTGTCTTTTTGGTTTTCTAATACTTAGTATAACATCTATATAAATCTATAACTATATAAATATTATAAAATTGAGAAATGAAATAAGGTTACACAATAAAAATGAGCTATAAAATAGGGCCGCATCATGTTGCCAAGCAGTTGCTTATCTTCTCACCACTTAGCATCATAATATGAGATATTCTTCAACCCCTATTTTCTATGCGATTTTGATAGTTTTTCAACAAGATAGCTTGGTGCTTTTTCTTTTATTTCAGTTGGAAGATTAATAGACCTAATGACAAGTTAAATGGATGAACATGATTATAGTGACATATAAAAGCCATAGTCACAAGTATATAATCATGAAGACCAAGCAAAATTACTTTTAACTTTATTGAACTTCAATGGCAGAGAAAAAGTTTATATATAAACTTAGAACCATTACAGACCTCCTTCATCACATCTTGAAAGTTATAGTGGAGAAGTATTTGAAGACAGTGAACAAGATTTCACACAAATATCTCCAATGTATGTTCTTAAAATTTTACACATTTTTTAAATATTTTCCAACTTTCCATATACTGTATCCTGATTATTTATTCTATTAACATTGGATACTATATAATTTTAACTATAGTTGTAGGAATCTGTGTAAGGCTTCTGTATCACCAAATATCTAGGTTTCGTTACACTATATTTATACACATATGCAACTATATTTATAAATTACAATTGTAAAGAATATTCTTAAATTTGGAGTCGGTAAGTATAAACAATTAAAAATGCAATAAAAAAATGACATCTCACAAATTTTATACAATAACAATTTAAAAAAAAAAAAAAAAAACCAGTGCAATGCGTGAGCAAATATCTAGTTTGTTTATATTCTTGTTTTCTCGGGGGCATCTACTTTCCACTCCTTACAGTCACATTTTTTATGTGAAAGGAACATTTTCCCCCAATTTTTTTACTAATTACTGGGCTACTTAACAGGTGGTAGTCCCTTCAGTCTAGAAATGGCAATAGGGCAGGGTGAAGTGGGGACATGGAGCTGTTCCCCATCTTCGACCTTGAGGGGATCTCAGTTTCCTACTTGAATATATATTTTCTTCTTTGTTCATTGCGATATTTTTATTTTCAATTTTAAATGTACTAGAATACAAAAAAAAAAAAAAAAAAATTACTGTAATCCTTAAAATATAAGCATGAGTTGCATAATCTCACAACAAATAAACATAACTTTTATATATGGCATTGGGTCTCCACATGATCAGGTTGGGGATCTCCGTGAGGCGGGCATATACAATCCATTGAGGGCGGAATCCCATGGAGAATGGAGAATGGAGAATCCAACACCCCATTTCCATCCTCCACCTAAGTGATTTTACTAGTTCAACCAGCTTGGAGCCATGGTGAGCTATGAACTGTATCAAAAGAAAAGGAGACATTGTTACATGATGCCATTTCTAAACAGTTCTCATTCATTATTTAATTTATTTTCATACATTCTGCATTTCTCTTGTGAGCTGAATGAAATAATTAACCTGATAACAAAACAGAACCAGTTACTTGGAATTGTCATTATTTTTAAAAAATAAGCCTTCTTCACTGCGTTGTGAAAAATTTGGGGGGAGAGAATTGCCAGTACTTTTAAAAACAAGGCTTCGTCTTTCATTCCCTTATTGGATGAGGTTATTTTCTTGTCCTCTTTGTCAGCTTGCACATCCAGGGTTTTCAAGGGTTTGCCTTTGACTGTTGTTCAGCTTGATTGTAGGTGCTTCTATTATAGTTTCTTTTCTCCGATGTTTATAGTCATGTTTTCCTTTGCTTATGATTAGATTAGGAGGATATCTTCTCATCCACATTTTAAAAGAAAAAAGAGGTATTCAAATTAAAGTGGAATGCACACATTTTTTAAAGTCAGGGTTTGTCTCTTTTTCTGCAGTTATGGAGCATTTGATGGAAAGGAATGATCACATTTTATATATATATATATATGTACATATATTTTGCTATGGGACAAGGTGGTTTTCTTGGCTTCTTTGAGACCTGCTTCATGGACTTTCAAAAGAAGTGTTTGAATGTTATTCAACATGATTGACAGCCTTTACTTTTTTAGTACTTCAATATCTGTATCTCTGTATTGTTTAGGTAGGAGGATACCTTATCTCCCATATTTTCTTCTCCTTAAATTCTTTAATACAATTTCTGTTGTTATCCAAGGAAAAAAAAAAAAAAAAAAGAGTGCTTTTGAGGATTAACTTTATCTTTCCCTTACTTCTTCTCTTCTTTCTTGAGTCTTTTTTGTTAATTTAAAGCTTTCTTGTTTGATAGAGATACATCAACATTGCAGAATAGCATCACCATTTTTGAACTTCCACAGGAAAGACATAAATTAGCTCTTTTTTGGGATAAACTTCATACTTGTCTCTTTTGAAGTTTTATGCTCATCAGTTAATCCTTAATTTTGCAGGGTACAAGTTTTCTGAATCATGTTTGAGTTAAAATGCTCATAATTTTTTTATTTTTACTTTGCCTTATTTGTGAAAGATGTTGGTGATCTTGAGTATTGTGGAGTTGTTTACATTGCAAACTCTCTCTCCCCCTCTTCTAATGTACTGAAGAAACCATATTTGTTATTCTGATGATGTACAAATTTTGCACCTGTTGCAGGGAGTGTGTTCATTCATTTAGCACCACCACAATTTCTTTCTCTACAGCAGTGTGTGGGAGAGCTACAGGAATCACATTTATATCATATATGGATGAATTGCAAGGTTTCTTTCAGGTGATCATGTCTTTCTACGTTTCTGAACTATTATTTCTGCTTGAATGAGAATAAAGTACATCTCCATATGCCAACACCTTGAAGGGTTTCTCTTCTTTTTTTTTTTTTGGTTGGGGGGGAAGGGTGGGGTTTATGTTTGAAGTGATGATGTGCACATATATCTAAGAGAATTAACACAATGTGCAGGTGAAAGACATAAGTTTTCATTTGTGCTTGTGTATTTTTTTTTTTTTTTTTTTTTTTTTTTGTTGGGAGAAAAGGCGGGGGAGCGGGGTGTCAGGGCCATTATACATTCATGCCTGTCTATGAATGTTTTTCTCAGGCCCTTCTCTTGTTATTCTAAGGTCTTCAAATTTCAAAGGGTGATTAGTTAAAATTGTGATTTTATTTTGGGTGATATATGGAGTACGGATGCCGAGGAATGTGCATTTTCAAAAATCAAAATTTGTTCTTTAATCTACCATGGGACAAGGTGTTCTCTTAGCTTCTCTGTGGTCTTTAGCCTAGGAGCCCACAATGGATTGATGTGCCTTGACATAGCTGAATGAAAAAGGGATTCCTACTTCTTAGCCTTCATTAGCAGGACATAAGGTTTTGCTAATTTCATTAAATGTCTATTTAATAGTATTATTAGTTAATGATAATGTTGCTTGTCTGGTGTTTGATCAGACCTTGACACCTGGTTAAAAAAATGCTAATATACATTAACATAGACAAGCAAGGGTTGTAGTAATGTTTTTGATGTAAAGACGTGCAATTTGGTTTTTCTTTTTTTTTTTCTCACTGAAGGAACAATAGTTAAGTGAAGTGGAAAAATTTTATACTTCAACTCTTTATGCTTCTATAATTTTTTTCCTTGAAAAGAAAAACCTGTTTGTGGAGTTCCCTTATGTTTTTAGCACATGTTTATTCATGTCATAACTTGAAGATATTATTTCTGTCCAGGTTGTTGCAGATTTATTTTTAGCAGTTTCTTATGTTTTTGATGGCCTTCACATAACTGGTTATGTACCTCTTCAAGATTTTATGAGGCAAAACAAGGCATTTTCAGATCCTGATAATGATGAGACTACTGCAGAAGGAGCACCTTTGATTTATAATAGTACTTTATTTTCAATTAATGGTACCTTTATTTTCAAGTCAATGGAAGTGGTTCTTCAGAATTCCAGAATACTTGATAAAGGGGAGAGTTCAACAAAAGTATATGATGCTTCAAGTCATCGAAAGTTGTCTGGATTTGATTTGCATGAATGTGGAATTTGGATTTCTGTCCATCAAGGCAGTGCAGACATGTCTTTTGGAGAAAGGAAAATGGAAATTCTTTTGGATTTGTTAGGAATTCAGTCTATAATTTTTAGGTATCAGGATCACATGGGAAAAAGTTTTGATCACTTTGTAGTTAGAAACTTGCAGCGGCAATCTCATAATTGGTTATACGAATCATCCCTTTCTAATTTAAAATTTTCTTTAGGGTTGGGTTGTCCTCGTGATAGGATGAGTAGTTCATCTGGTAATTCTCCTTTGGGTGGTAATGCATTATACAGTGTGGAGAACTCCCATTTGGTAACTGATTCTGAAACTTTGAATTCTCAGTCATCTACATTTGAGAATTTGGGTTTTTCTTCATTTATCTCAGCTCCAATGTCAAGTCACTGGTTTCTCATAAATGTTACACTGAGTGGAATATTTGTCACAAGGCACTCAATAAAGAATGCTGTGGTTGGAGCTCATCAAATCAATAAGCTTACATCATTGCTTTCAGTTGGCAAAGATCTTCAGACAATCTCTTGGAGAATACAGGTGATGATTTTATCTCTAGTTGAGGGAATCAAATTATCTCCCTTACATGACCTTCTTGTCTACATTGGTGTATGTTGATATAATTACTTTTGTATTTTTGAATTTTCTTGCATGTGAATCTTAATTCATTATGTACCAATACATGCTTTTCTAATATTACTGACAAGTGAGACATTATGCCATTGAGCAGGGTGGTCCTCTGGTCCTTGAAACCACAGCTGTGATGATGTTTGTTCGTTGCTTTGTTTCGTATCTTCATTCCTTTGCAAAACTTTTATCTATTATAAAAACAACTGTTAAACAAGTCGATAATTCTGAACATGAGGCCCAAGAGATACCACGTGCAACTCTACAACCTGTCTGGGAACTGCCTGAGGCCTCCTCCATTGATGTGTCTCAGTTTTCTCTTATTTTCATTATTGAAGATGATTCTGGTATACATCCTTTCTTGTGTTAAACTGATAAGTATTTTCTATAAAATTATAATGTTTAGTTAATTTGTGCAGGTGATCTTCAGGAACTTGTGAGTGAGTTTGATGTCCATGTGGAACTCGAATCGGCAAATATGCAAAGGAAGTTCATGTTTAAGCTTTCTCGCATGTCAATCTTCTCTCAGGTCCTTCAAGAATGTCCAGAAAATGAAAATGAAAATCAAATTCCTCATTTTTCTTCTGCCATGTTAAATAAATCATCATCTCATTCTCCAACTAGGGATCCTGCTGTTAAGTTTCAGCATATGGATGGAAGTCACATAATTCATCAGAACTATATCTTAAATCATTTAGTTGCTTTCATATCAGCTGAGAAGTCAAAGAATGGTCCTCTGCCATTAAATCAGATTTGGGTAGGCAATGGTTCTGTTTCAGATATTCATGTGACTATATCTCTTTCTGAAATACAGGTGAGTGATGTTAAGTTTCTTCTGTTTCTCCTAAAGTTTCAAGGCCTGTATTATGTTAAATTTTAAATGCTGCTGATACTTTGCTAGTCCTGTCAGTAAAGCATATATGTACCTTGTTCTTGGCTATTATGTCAGATGCTTTCATCCATGGTTTCTTCCTTGTCTGGTGGTTATAACGAAGAGACAACCAATGATCTGAAAAGAAGGAGCTGGTCCAGTGGGCAAGAGGCTGATAACAGTTTGGAAGACATGGTTCCTAATGGTATGTCTATTTTCAAAAAGCTTTCTAATATTTCTTCTAAATTTGGTGAGCTTGGACTATTCTTTATTCTTGAAATGTATAGGAGCAATTGTTGCAATTCAAGATGTGCATCAACACATGTACTTTGCAGTTGAAGGAGAGGAAAGCAAGTATAATTTGGTTGGCATAATTCATTATTCTATTCTTGGAGAAAAGGCTCTTTTTAGGGTAAGAAATTTTTGTTGTTTTGTATTATCATTTAACACATCAACATTGAGTTTTGACAAGTGCCAATTTCTGGAGAATTTTTCTAATCCAAGTGTCTCCACAGTTATAATTTATCTGAAACAAATAGCATTATACAATATAGATTCTAAAATTTTTTATTGCTTTATTAGTAAATTAATTGCAATAGTTTGCTGTATTTGCAGTAGCTGCTTTCTAGGGATTTGCATCGGTAAATTCTTGTTTACCCTTTGGGGGATAGGAGATAGGCTTTTCATTGGTTGGTCTGTCTCACAGACTTCCCTTCTTAATGCATGGTTCTTGCATATCTTGGCCTTGTGTTATGTTTAATCCTTGATTATAATGTATCGCATGAATTAATCTTTTTCGCATTTTCCTTTGTGATAGTATATGGTGTAATATTAACCTAGCTGATACTGGAACCAATTTGATTGATGGGCTTTGGACATTTAAAGTAATGTTGTGAAACTAATTTCGGTATCTCTCAAGCCTCTAAGTTGGAGACACAGACATTGCATCTGTTGGAGACTAGATATACATTCATGCATTTTATTAAGCTCATTGTTTGTGATGACATCACCATTGTTGCTTATGCATATTGTATTTATTTGATTCTAGGTTGTCAAGCTTCTTGGTCCGTTTGTTGGTATCAAGATGTTTTCATAGTAATAATTGTATATGCGCTCTATTTAGGTCCATGTTGGTTGTAGGGCTTATCTGTTGCTTTGTGAAAACTAAAATATATGAGAAGATGAAAGTGATCTAATTTATTTGTCTATTCGGAATTCTAGTCTGCTTGAGGATCTTGATTCCAATCCATGTTGTGATGAGGTTGTAGCATTTTGGGGCATGTTTATATGTTGCTTCTTGCTACAAGTTCTCTCTCCCTAACTCGTAAAATATTATAACTTGTGATTTAGGCTCAATAATGAACATAAATTAGAGAGGAAGAAGAGGGAATTGAGGGAGAAAATAGGGGAGATGAGGGAGAGAAGTAGAGGAAGAGGGGAAAAAATTCTAGAGAGGAAGATAATTCTTGTATATTTTCTTATATCAGATTTCAAGAGGATATTTGGTAATTATATAGCTACTATTAACAGCCTATATCTCTCAAGTCATAATATTAAGCACGACACCAACAACCGCCCCCCCAATGAAAATGATTCTTGTCCCCTAGGATGAATTGAGCCTAAAATTCATTGCTATTAGCAACACCAACCAAAATTTCTTTGTGATGCAAGATTATGAACTATTAATGTGGTAGAAAAACTGATTGATTTATTCCATAGAAAAAGATACATATTTATATACAATGTAGGCTAACTAATTAGGAAGATATGCATCTATCCCTGTATCCTTATAATTGTGCTAATCTAAAATCTACATATTTATTTCCTTACGTACAACAACTTCTATAACATTCCCCTTTTTGGTAGAGCATAGATACTAATTATGTTCAGCTTGTTACAAATATAATCAACCCAAGTTCCATTTAGAGCTCTTGTGAAGATATCTCCTAACTGCTCTCTAGTTTTGATGTGTCTTGTTTAAATGATCTTTTGTTGAAATTTTCATGAACGAAGTCACAATTAATCTCGATATGTTTAGTCCGCTCATGGAACGTAAGATTTGAAGCAATATGAAGAGCAACTTTATTATCACACCATAGCTTAGCAGGTAGTGAGTGAGATCTTAAGATCAACCTCATATAGTAACTGATGTATCCACATTACTTCACGCATAGATTGTGCCATAGCTCGGTGTTTTGATTCAGCACTAGAATGAGAGAACACACTTTGCTTCTTACTTCTCCATGTCAACAAGTTTGCTCCAACAAAAATACAATATTATGTAGTTGATTTCCTATCATCCTTCGAACTTGGCCAGTCTGCATCTAAAAAAGATTCAATATATGAATAACCATGATTACCATACAAGAGGTCACGTCCTGGAGATCCTTTCAAGTAACAGAAAATTTGTCCCAAAATTTCCCAATGTGTAATAGTGGGAGAGGATTTAAATTGACTCATTGCATTAACATGGTACACAATATCTGGACGGCTCACCAACTTCCTGTACTTCTCTGGATCTTCAAATAATTCACCATCCTTGGTTGTAAGTCGAAGATTAGGAGTCATTGGTGCATGCAAGGTTTAGCACCTCATATCCTTGTTTCTGCCAATAAATCAAGAACATATTTCCTTTGAGATAAAAAGATCCCTTTCTTACGCCTTGTAACTTTAATTCCCAAAAAATACTTCAACATACCCAAGGCTTTTGTTTGAAATTGGGTGTGAAAGAAGGATTTGAGACATGAAATTCTTGTAGTGTCATTCCTAGTGATGACAATATCATCTACATATACTACTAATAAGATTAGGCCATTCTTAGAATGTCTATAAAATATAGAGTGATCATACTTACTCTTTTTCATGCAAAATTCCTAAACCACTATATTGAATCTCCCAAATAAAGCTTGAGGATTTTGCTTTAAGCCATATAAGGACTTTTGAAGTCTAGACACATTACCCAACCCTCCTGAACAACAAAACTAGGTGGTTGCTCTATATAAACCTTCTTTTGAAGATCACCATGAAGAAAAACATTTTTAATATGTAATTGGTGTAAAAGGCCAATCATGTGTGGCAACCACCTGCTAGAGAAATGAACAAGTGAAAAACCACTTAACTTTCTATTACTTAATCAGATAACAAGTTTGTCATTTGTACAAACAAGGCGTAAGCCAAAACTTGTAGGCCAATTACTACGGTGAGAGCGATGTCAAATTTCCTCCTCTGCCTTCTCTTCTTCTTAGACTCATTTTCTTTAAGGATACGTAATCATGTGAAATCAACTCAAAATCACTGTCACCCAAATCAAAATCATCACAGCCAACATAATCCTTACATCTTCTTTTTCCAGCCAACCATTTCTCTTTCCTTAATTTTTCTAGCAATAAGAACATAGCCTTTACCTTCATAAATGTAGAAAGAGATTAATTCTCCTTAATATCAATTAATCTGTACATGGGTATATATATACAATTGATTCCTATAATTGTGTTCTACTAATTAGGAAGAAATCCTAAATAAGAATTCCTAAATAGGAATACAGAATACAAAATATACAGAGAAATAATATAATGATTGACTTTCCATAACACTCCCCCTCAAGTTGGAGCTTAGATGTTAATCATGCCCAACTTGTTACAAATGTAGTCAATCCTAGCTCCATTCAGAGCTTTTGTGAAAATATCTCCTAATTGCTCTCCAGTTTTGATATATCCTGTTGAGATGATCTGTTGTTGAATCTTTTCACGAATAAAGTGACAATCAATCTCAATATGTTTGGTCCGCTTATGAAATACCGGATTAGAAGCAATATGGAGAGCAGCTTGATTATCACACCATAATTTCGCAGGCAGGGGGGTCTTAAAACCTGTCTCATCTAGTAATTGAAGTATCCACATTACCTCACATATTGATTGTGCCATGGCTCTATATTCGGATTCAGCACTAGATCGAGAAACTACACTTTGCTTCTTGCTTCTCCAAGACACCAAATTTCCTCCAACAAAAACGCAATATCCAGTAGTTGATCTCCTGTCAACCTTAGATCCAGCCCAGTCGGCATCTGAAAAACATTCAACATTCAAATGCCCATGATTACCATATAACAAACCTCTTCCTGGAGCTCCCTTTAGATAACACAAGATTTGTCCCAAGGCTTTCCAATGAGCAACAGTTGAGGAAGACATAAACTGACTTACCACACTAACGGCATAAGCAATGTCAGGACAAGTGACTGTAAGGTAGTTCAATTTTTCTACCAATCTCCTGTATCTCTCTGAATCTTCAAACAACTCACTATCCCCTGCTAACAGTTGTAAATTTGGAGTCATTGGTGCACTACAAGGCTTAGCACCTAATTTTCCTGTTTCTGTCAATAGATCGAGGACATATTTTCTTTGAGACAAGAAAATACCCTTCTTACTTCTCATAACTTCAATACCCAATAAATACTTTAATAATCCCAAGTCTTTGGTCTGAAACTGGGTTTGGAGAAAGGTTTTAAGAGATGAAATACCTGCCAGAGTCACTCCCAGTGATGATAATGTCATCCACAGACTACCAGGAGAATTAAACCAGCCTCAGATTGCCTATAAAATACTGAGTGATCACACTTACTCTTTTACATACCAAATTCCTGTACTGCTTCACTGAAACTCCCAAACCAGGCCCTAGGACTTTGTTTCAAGCCATAAAGAGACTTCCGAAGCCTTCAAACTTTACCCAACTCCCCCTGAGCAACAAACCCAGGTGGTTGCTCCATATACACCTCCTCCTGAAGATCACCATGAAGGAAAGCATTCTTGATATCCAATTGGTGCAGGGGCCAATCATATGTAGCTGCTAAAGAGATAAACAAGCGAACAGAAGTAAGTTTAGCTACAGGAGAAAAAGTGTCAGAATAATCAACCCCATATGTCTGAGCATATCCTTTTGCTACAAGGCGTGCTTTTAACCTAGCCACAGAACCATCAGGATTTACCTTTACTGTAAATACCCATTTGCAACCAATAGCTTTCTTACCAGTGGGCAAAGGCAACAGTTCCCATGTACCATTAGCATCTAAAGCCTCCATTTCCTCTTTCATAGCAGCACACCAGCCAGGATGAGACAGTGCCTCACCAACAGTATTAGGAATAGGAACAGAGTCTAAAGAAGTAACAAAACACCGAGAACAAGAAGACAATTGATTATAAGAAACAAAAGAAGAGATAGGGTAAGTACATGAACGTTTACCTTTACGAAGAGCAATGGGTAAGTCTAGATCAGAATCATGATCAGTATGAGGTACAGGATCTCCCAACGAAGTAGCTGGTGGAGGATCTGAGTCAGGAATCTCCAATCTCCTGGAATAAACATGAACAACGGGAGGTCGAGTAGGTCTAGAGACAGAAGAAACAGGCTGTGAGAGAGGACTAGACATTGGTTGGACAGTATATATTAAGAGATCATCCTCCTCCCCCTGACTCTCATACACAGATGATTGAGGAAAAAATGGAGTGGACTCAAAAAATGTGACATCTGCAGAAACAAGATAACGATTAAGAGTAGGAGAGAAACAGCGGTACCCTTTTTGGATCCGGGAGTACCCAAGGAAGACACATTTGAGAGACTTTGGATCCAATTTAGTAACCTGCGGACGAACATCACGCACAAAACAGGTACAACAAAAAATACGGGGTTCAACAGGGAACAAAGATTTTGTAGGGAACAAAGCAGTATAAGGAATATCCCCATTAAGGACAGAAGACGGCATACGATTGATCAAAAAACATGCCGTAGAAACTGCATCCGCCCAAAAGTGTTTAGGAACTTTCATCTGAAAAAGAAGAGCACGAGTTACCTCAAGAAGATGCCGATTATTCTTTCGGCCACGCCATTTTGAGATGGGTTATCCACACAGGAAGACTGATGAAGAATGCCATTTTGTGTCATATAAGACTGAAATTGTGCTGAAAAGTATTCTTTGGCATTGTCACTTCTTAATATGCGCACAGAAGTATTAAATTGAGTTTTGATTTCATTACAAAAGGCACAAAAGATAGAAAACAACTCAGAACGATTCTTCATTAAATATAACCAGGTAACACGAGAGTAATCATCAACAAAAGTAACAAAATAACGAAATCCAGTTTTAGAAGTAACAGAAGAAGGACCCCAAACATCAGAATGAACTAACTCAAAAGAGGATGAAGCCCGTTTATTGACTCTAGACACAGAAGGCAAACGATGATGTTTTGCAAACTGACACGACTCACATTCTAGTACTGATAAAGACTGAAACTGAGGACATAACTTCTTCATGGTAGATAAAGAAGGATGGCCCAATCTACAATGAGCTTCAAGAGGTGTTAAGGTACTGGAGCAAACAAGCGACCGCGGTACATGATTTTCCAGAATGTAGAAACCACCTGACTCACGTCCTCTACCAATAATCTGCTTCGTCGTAAGATCCTGAAATAAACACTGGTCAGGAAAAAAGGAAACAGAACAATTTAAGGTACGAGTAAGTTTATTAACAGAAAGTAGATTAAAAGAGAAATTTGGTAGACACAAAACAGATGACAAAGAAATTGACGAAGTCGGATTCGCAGTTCCAGAACCCATGACACAAGAAGTAGAACCATCAGCTAAAGTAACAGTAGAGGAAGTGAGACTAGACTGAAAAGCAGATAGAAGACTAGAATTACTTGTCATGTGATCTGTCGCACCAGAATCAATAACCCATTTGGATGAGGAAGACACAAGGCATGTAGTGGATTTACGACTCGTGATCGCGATGTGAGGAACCGTAGGCTTTAGAGATGCCTGATACTGGGAAAACTGTGCAAAATCCTCTGCAGATACCAAAACAGTTTTTTCAAAGGAAGATACTGTAGAATCCTCTGCTGCCATATTTGCCATCTATGATCGCTGATTTTTCCTCTGAAGTTGCGGACAATTATATTTTGTATGGCCAGGCTCATGGCAATAATAACAAATGACTCCTCTTGAGTCCTGATTAGAACTAGCCTCTTCATTACGCTGATTACTTCATTGCTGTAATTCCTCCTCTACTTCCTCTTCTATTACCCCTGTTGTCCATTTGGATTACACGCTAATAAAAGCACTCTTGGCGGTGTGACGATTGAGTACTCTGCACGAAGGACCCGTGTGAACGCTTTCATGCAAAGAGGAAATCTCGAATCGAGAGAATCGAGATTTAGCGATCTCATACTCAAGGAAGGCTGCAAGAAAACTCATAACAGACTAGTTGCTCCGTTGGGCTCTTTGAACTTTCACATCAGAACTAAAAGGCAACAATACATTAAGTTCCTCATATACCCGTTTAAAATCCATAAAATAAGCCGTGAGAGACTTATTCTCTTTCTCAGCACGGTAGAATGCCTTACAAACATCATGAATACGGGAGATATTCCCTTTACCAGAATACAGAAAATCTAAGTAATCCATCAATTCCTTAACAAATTCACAGTGATTAATTAAACTAATTACCTCACTGTGAATCGAGTTCCGAAGCTGCAAAAACAACCGAGCATCCTCCCTTAGCCAAGTTTGTTGTGTATCATCAGTAGGTGGATCTTTAGTAAGGTGATCATCCTTATCAATGCTACGCAAATAGACCCTAACAGTCTTACTCCATTCCAGGTAATTCGAACCATTAAGTTTGTGTTCAGTGATCTTAGTCATCACCGGAATCACATCAGAAATAACATTCTTATTGTCTGCCATTTGTTGAGACAGAAAACTAACCGAAACGATAATCCAAAGTGCTTACAGTAGCAAAATAACCCAAAATCACAAATCAAGCAAAATACCGAAATAGGATCTGAGAGCCAAACTTCAGAAGTCCTTTAATGGTGTACTGGATCAAGCAACAGCACACAGTGGTGGAATAAGGGGATTGAGGCGACGCTGGCGATGTTGATCGGAGTCGAAAAGGCCGGTCGGCGGCCAAGGTCTCTCCTGAGCTGGGTGGTGAGAACAAATAGTCACCCCAGATAGATGACCAGCTCTGATACCATGTAGAAAGAGATGATTCTCCTTAATATCAATTAATCTGTACATGGGTATATATATACAATTGATTCCTATAATTGTGTTCTACTAATTAGGAAGAAATCCTAAATAAGAATTCCTAAATAGGAATACAGAATACAAAATATACAGAGAAATAATATAATGATTGACTTTCCATAACAATAAACAATAGCAAATTTAGGGACAAAAATGGTACTAGTACCGTAGTTGACAAAAGAACTTTGATCAATTGCAGTTTCTTGATTATCCTTCTCAATTTCAAAATATTCGCGAAGCCCCATATGTGTTTCAAGCCTGCTTAATATCAACGATCTTGCCATCTACACTTGAAAAGCCCAATTCAGGATCGCCATCATCTTGAATTGGAAATACAAATTCAGAATCTTCACTAGGCTCAAGGAATTGCCTAGACTCTAATGCAACTTCTCTAAAAAAATCTAAGATTTCCTCCATGTTTTGCTCCATAGATGCACTACAATTTTCATTTATTGAAGAATATCTTTAATTTCTCCATCAATCCTAACATACTTCCATTGAGTCTTTTTGAAATATCTAGACCTTCATCAATTTCTTCCAAATACTTTGAAAATTGTGATCCAAAGATTGCAATTAATCTCCAAGATTCTACAATTTAATGTTTTCTCCCATTCAGTTTCTTCAATTCAAATTGCAATTAGGGCTAGGTTTTGTGATGGACACAATGGATAAAAAAGAATAAGAAAGAGAGAACAAACCCTAGGTTGAAGAAAAAGATGAAGAAGAAGAAGGAGAATAAGAGTTTAAGAAGGAGAATAAGAGTTTAAGGGAAAGATAAAGTAGAAGGGAAGAGAGGAAGCATTGATCTCACAAAATCTACTGCTCTAATACCAAATGTTATGACCTGTGATTTGGGCTTAACAGTGAAGGTGAATTAGAGAGGAAGAAGATGGAATTGAGAGAGAAAATAGAAGAGATAAGGGAGCAAGTAGAAGAAGAGAGGGAAAAGAGTTCTAGAGAAGAAAGATAATTCTCGTTTATTGATTCACGTATCAGATTACAAGAGGATATTTGGTATTCATACAACTACTAATAGCAACCTATATCTTTAACTCCTAACACTTGCGGTTCGAGCTTAACATTGAACGTGAATTATAGAGGAAGAAGAGGGAATTGAGGGAGCAAACAGAGGAGATAAGGGAGAGAAGTAGAGGAAGGGAGGGAAAAGAATTCTAAAGAGGAAAGATAATTCTTGTTTATTGATTCACATATCAGATTACAAGAGGATATTTGGTATTTCTATAGCTCTTATAACAACCTAATTGCTGAAGTCCTAACCAAAAAGTTGTTTGACAGTTCAAAATTCAAAAAATAAGTTAGGAGGACATGTTTCAATGCCACCGTACGCATCCCTTAGATAATATAACTCATCTACTTGTACCTTGTAAGACTTAATTTCAGCTTGTAATCTTTGAATTTCAGCCTGCATAGAATCTAGTTGTTAAGGTAGAGTCTCAATCTTCAAAGGCCCAAGGAATAGATATAGCACTAGATTTTCTTTTCCCCTGAAAATTCAGGGGCAATTAAAAAAAATCTGCCATTGTCGTGGTGATCAGCAGCCCAGCAATGTCCACTAAGAAAGTAACTTACATAGAAAAAACGTAAAACCCTTTTTTTATGACGAAAAAAAAATCTTTAAAGATCCTTTATAAATGCTGGAAAACTTTTGCACTCCAACTAACCTTCAACTAACATATGGTAATTTTAATGGAAAGAAAGAAACCAACAAAAGAATGGTAGATGGTGAACTACCACATGGTCGATGATTCAGAAATCTCACTTGAACTCGCTGTAATACTAAAATGATTTAGAGTCACAAAGAAAATAGAACACAAAAATGAATAAAACGATATACTTAGACTTCTATAAATTCTCAATGTTCAAATATGCTAAAACTCTGGAAAATACCTAAATTACATAGGGATTTATGAACTAGTAATTATTCCTACTATGACTAGGATTACTAATGAATATCTGAATTAGTTGAATAATATTCAACTAGTTTCAGGGGAACCAATGATGAATATCCAAATCAATGGAACCAATGATGAATATCCAGATCAATGGAAATAATCAAAATAAACTATTTACCAAATCATCACTAGATACAACATCTGAGTCAAAGAGTCAGTGCGGAATAAGTATATCGAATCAAATAATAGTTATTAAAGAAGGCACGCTTCAGGCTCAAGGCTCACCAGGCTCTAACTGCAGCGCCTCTACAAGAGAAAGGCAAATGATATTCACCAGGCCCTCTCCTTATGCGCCTAGGCGTGTACCTTATTCCAAGCGAAAGGCTCTAGAAAGGCACGCCTTCTTTATTTCCACGTTCGATGAGCATTTCCATTGATCAAAAGCACTACCACTCAACTTAAAATTTGTCGATCTACTAGAATCCGATATTGACGCATTGGAAAGTTTTTGAAATTAGTATCGCTGGTGATAACTATTTGCCAAAATCTTAGCAAACTACCACACCGAAGATCACAAACCTCCCAAATTTCCATTTTCACTACTACCACTCTCTTATTATCTTGTTCAAAAAAAAATGTTGCATCTACTCCTATTTCAAGATCTATGCCAAAAGAAAAAGGAAAAACACCATCCACTAACTTGAGAACTAAACAATGCTCATTTAGTTCTTAAAGATGAGGAAGATGATGAAGATATTGATTTTGAAGATGAGTATCAAGAGGATAAAGGTGTAGTAGAAGATGAAAAAGATTATGATGCTACTATTGAGTAGTTATTTTATGATTGCGTGATTTTAGTTTTGAGACATTTAAAAAATATTCAAATTTTAATATATTAGTACTTGAATGTTTATTAGTTATTATTATTTGTAGTTTTATGTTATTTGAAGGTTGATGAATATTCACATTTATTGGACTTTTATGTTGTTTTTTTCTTTTTGCGCCTCACCTTGCTCAAGCGCACACCTATGCCTTGTGCCTAGGCTCCAGGACCCCTTGGCATCCTAGTGCGCCTTGAGCCTTTAATAACTATGAATCGAAGAATAAGCATTGAACAGTTTACTGAATCAGGATCAGCCATGTCAGCATTAGATTTGTCGGTTGACTAAGTCAGTTAAAAAGTTAAAAGAGTGAATGCAAATAATAGCTGAATATGTCAGATGACGAATCAGTTTTGACTGAAGATGGTCAACTAAGTACCCTCAATTGACCATGGCGCTGAATCTATCAGTCGAAGATTACATAAGAATATACTTTCCTATAAATACTGGATAAGGCTGAAAGAAAAGGACAAAAATCATTCTCAGCAATGGAATCTTCTGGAGCAAGAAACCTTAACTCTATAAATGGGTTAACATTTCAAGAAGAGAGGTACTTTTTCACTATTTCCTTACCATTACTCTGCCAAATTATAGAGTGAAGCTGACTTTACCGTCAGAGTGGGCCACCAAAGCAATTCCAATCTCCCATTCTAACTCCTTATGTGAAGGTTGGAATCTCAAGGTTTAATCCCCTGGATTGTTGGATTCAACAATTAGGATTCCCAAAACAGGAAAATATTTAACCAATACTAACTAGGAAATTCTAAACACGCTATAACTTTTTAAGTATTCCTAATAACAATGAAATTCCTAAATAATAGAAACGTAAACTTCCTAGTATAAATTGTAATAGAAAATCTGGATTGAAGATCTTAATTTCACAACTAAAAATTAAATCAATATCATTCCTAAATCTAGTTTTTCGTTGACTGCATCATTTCTAGCTAAATCTATTTATTGTTTTTTTTTAATTTCAAGTTTTTTGGTTCATCACTTTGTACTTTATAACCTCTTTTGTAGGTCAAGCACCACAAACAAAAGATATGGAATTCATCAATATTATGGTTTTCCTTCATATCTTTGCATGCTAAGAGTGATTCTGGTGAACCTTTGAGATTGAATTATCATCCTGGATCAGGTTTTGTTAGTATCTCCAGCACGAATGATAGTGGATGGTCTCTCTGGAAAACAATTTCTTGTGAGCCCAAAAGCTACAAGGGTGATGTTGGCTGGGAGCTATATAATACTTTGGTTAAAAAAAAGTTTTATTTGATCAATAAGAAGAATGACTGTGGTGTTGCTTTTGTTGATGAGATTCCGCAATTTGTTAGGAAGCCTGGAAATCCTTTCAAGTTTAAAGTATTCCATTACCATGCTTTGGGTCACAATATTGCAACTTCAGATAGGCTTTATTTGGAGGCTTCTGGAACAAATTTGAATTCTAGGCCACATGAGGGGGAAGACACAACTTCTTATCTGAATGAAAGACTCCCTTGTATTCAGATTAAGATTGACAACACTGATCTGACCATTGTTCATGAGCTAACCGATACAAAGGACAAGTTTCCTCTCCTTCGTGGTTGCATCAATAATGTCCAAATCAATGTTCAAATTCTCTCTAATAAAACAAGAATTATGAGCACATCATGCGCTTTGTTTTGTGTTTTTGATGCACAAAAAAATTCATGGTGAGCATTTTATTTTGGAGATAATAGTATAACTAGTTTTATTTTTCACTAGTTGCCTTCACATTAAAATTGATTCCTATATGGACAAGTTTCCATTTATTTTCCCTTCCCTTTTTTGGATGTAGGAGAGAACTTGTTCACCCTGTTGAAATATCTACATTCTATAGATCAAATTTCCAACTTCAAAGTTTGGAAACTATTCAGCGTGGAGTGCCAGTTCATTTCTATTGCAGAACTAAGGGGGTCAGAATAAGCATACATAAGATAATAAATTCTTACCGTGTTTTTGTTTGATCACTTGCAAATATTTTTTTTGTTTTGGCTTATTGGCAGTTGGATATATCTCTAACCGAGCTTTCATTAGATATACTACTCTTTGTGATTGGGGAATTAAAGTTGGCTGGTCCCTTTTCGGTGAGAAACTCTATAATTTTGGCCAATTGCTGCAAGGTTTGTACTCTCTTTTGTAACTGGTTCATATGCAACATCAACCCTCTGCCTTCTTTCCCAATCCCCTCTTATTGTGCTTGTGTATGCATTATTTTCATGTGCTATATTTAGTTTAATTTCAGCGAAGGTTGTCAAACTTGCTTTTTTAACCTACATCAGTAGAGGGTTCATAAATTCAGAACCTAAAATAAACTTGAAAAAAGCAAGATTTTAGAAAAACTATATAAAATAATACTTAAAATGTATTTATATATGCATAAAAGTTATACATTTACCTTTCTAATACATTGTTTAATTATAATAATCAAATTTAAACATTCCTTCAATTACATCATTAATGTGAGAGTCACTTGAATCACATTACAATTTGATAAGTTGATATTTATTTAAACTTCACATTTTGAAGCATCATTACAGTTTTGAGAAGCCATAAATAATTATCATAATAATATATTCATAATGAATGCGTTAAATATCTTGATAAATAGCATGCAAAAAATTGACTTGATAATAACAACCCTATAATATATTATATGTGTGCTTGTTATGGTAACAAATAACTAATAGTTATAAATGCAATTTAATAGTAGATAAGTAAGATTTGATAACTAAAATTTAAAACCTAGAAAATGATATCACCTAAGCAAATAGCAATGGTTGCTATATATGAAAGGGCAATATTGTAAACTATAAATATTCAAATAGATAAAATCGTGAACTTGTAAAACTATCAATTCAACTATTTGAAATTATGATTTTAACTTTATTTTACTTGATTCCAAGTTTGTGTACGTTTTTAATTGTTTACATGCTTCTAACTTGCAAAATTATACAACTTAAACTTTCAAATTTAACAGCAATGTTTTCACCATTCTTTGTGCTTGTTTGGAATATTTGGTGTTTTATTAAGTTATTGGGGCAGGGTCTGTTGAATCTTGAAATCTCGGCACTGCCCATGTGTTGGACTGAAAAGTAACGAGTAATGACAATGCAAGATGAAAGTTCTTTCTTCATTATTTTCTTCATCTACTTTTTTCTTCTTCTTCTTCTTCTTCTTCTTCTTCTTCTTCTTTTTTTATTAATAGGTTAAATTCTTCTCTTGCTATGGAATAAAGTTTTGACATCTTTTTTCTCTTGCTTGAGAACACTCACTAATAATGTATGTTTCTTCAAGAGATCCAATGTGAACATATATGGTTGAATTAGTGGTGCTACTTTACCAAATCCAGATAACTATATTAGGAGATGAGGAATTTATGTGCTATTTCTCTTTTTAGTAACAAATCATTACAGACAAGCCTCTCTCTCTACTGGTAGTATAATCTCTTCTATCATATTCCCATACAAATCTTCTATCTATTATTATGAAAAGTTTTATAACCATGTTTGCCATTTCAGGTAGAAAACCAGTCAGGTTTAAATCTTCTTTGCCACTTCTATAATAACAGAAGTGTTACAATAGCCAGAAAACAGTCTGCTTCTGTATTTTTAAGGTAACTTGTTTATGTGCTTGCTTATAATTTTTGTGAATTTAGTAGGCATGAAAATTTGAACCCTGATCACTATCCCTGATGTTGATCAAATTTAATCTCGATAAAAGAATTATGCTTGCATATGTATTATTATAGTTTTCACTCGCTTGCTAAGGAACTAATTTGATTCCCCAAAAAATTCTTAGTTATATATTAGAGTATGTGTATGCATGCATGTCTTGTTTTTGCTTATTTAGATTAGTGTTTGATTGACCAATAACTTTTGATTATTATTCGTTCTAAAGGCAGCCAGTGTTGACAAGTGAACTTCCAGAAAGTACGTTTGTTACAATTCAACTTTCTAATCTTGGATCTTTTGCAACTACTTCACTTCATCTTTCTCTTTCAAGAAATCAAACACTTGCTTGGAGAACACGTATAATGTCACTCTCAGGTATGTTAACGTCATTGTTGAACAGGACACTAGTTAACCTGCATGATGGACTCAAATAACGGTGGATAATTACTACATATGTACTGTTGGCGAAATTATTCATATACAAAATGAAACCTTTTTTTTCTTTTTCCAATTTGGTCAATTTATTTTGCACTTTTTTAGAAATGTTGTAGATTTTAAGGATTGAATTTATTAGCTTGCATCCTGAACAGATTCAAGAGCTTATCCTGGGCCATTTGTTGTGGTAGACATTTCAACAAAATCTAAGGTACTTCCCCAAGTTACTGCTCGATTTCTTTAAGTTGCAAAATATACCTGTCCTAATAATATTTTCATCTTTTATTGTTTGTAGGATGGTTCATCCGTTGTAGTTTCTCCTTTAACCAGAATACATAATGGAACTGAATTCCCCATGGAGCTACGATTTCGACGACCTCAACAAAATGAAAATGTGTTTGCTTACGTGTTGCTGAAGCAGGGGGATTCAATTGATGATTCCATGGCAACATTTGATGCTGTAAATTTGTCTGGTGGATTAAAGAAGGCATTAATGTCTTTAAGCATCGGTATGCTTTCTTAATTCTGAAGCTTAATTAAATCAATTTCCAACATTCTGTGGATATATTTCCAATTATTATTTTTGGATTACAGAAAATTTTCCAATTTGAATTATATAGTCCTTGACTTTTTAAATTCCTAACACTATAATCCTTCCATTAGAAATTTAGAATACCACACACTTTAGTCCCTAAGTTTTTAAATTGAACTAGTAGCTAATCCTCAAAGTTTCATATGTTATACTTTTCAGTCCATTTTTCAGTTCCATTTCAATAATAACTTAAAAGTTATTGCATTTAGAAGATAAGGGACTAAAGTACATTATATTTTAATGTAATTCAATTTTAAAATAAAATAAGGACCAGAGTTTTTATTTTGCCAAATTTCAAGAGGGGTTTTGCAATTTTCCTCATTGTTTTTTTCTTATGCATATTTCCTTCTCATCCTTCTCTTCTCCTTATCACCAATGTTATCTTATCCTTGATATCTTCGCATATTCTAAATGAGAAATTGTTTGATTTTATATCTAAAAGTTATTATCCATGCAGATGAGGAGTGTGGAAGAAAATTTATGCTTAAATTAGGCCATGTTCTATTTGTGTTCCAAATCACCTTGTGAAACCTATCACTCCCTGCCTTCTCAACCTGACGCATTGACTGTCTAATGATTGGTAATAAAGCAGTGGTTGGAATTTTGCTAATCATTTTTTAGTAAATTACTATTTAGTCCCTCGATTATGTTAAAATTAATGGTTTGGTCCTTGAATTTTCAAAACACAGTATTTAGTTTCTCACATTTGATTCCATTAATTATTTGGTCCTTCCATTCATTTTTTGTTAATTTAACCATTAGTCAAATGAGTAAAAGATAGTCAATAAGGGACAAAAACGTTAATAATGGTAAAAACTAAAAAATGAAAATGTTTATAATGGTAAAAACTCAAGGATGAAAGTTTTCATCATTAACGGCAAAAGTTGAGAAAAGTAGATGGAGGGATGAAAGTATATGATGAAATCAAAACTTAGGGAACTAATATGTTTTTCAAAATAAGAGGACCAAGTCATTAATTTCTCTATACAGGGACTGAATAGTAATTTTTCCATCTTTTTCTTGGGAAAGTTTAACATTGATTAAATGATCATGAAGGAATGGTTGGATAATGGCTCTGTGTGATATTAGTGAAATTTTAGCATGTTTGGATTTTCATGCAGAGTGAAACTGTTTCAAAAGATGCGTGCTTTTGAATGAAAAATAAAGGTGTTCTGCTTTATATTTGATGGGAATTATTCAACCTTAAAGCTCAAACTCTGTATAGTATGTCAATCAGTTTATTTAACAAGCCATCATTCTACTCTCTTTAGAAACTTTAAATGCTTTCTATCTTTAAAGGGGAAGCAAGAGACGGAGTTACTGAAGCTGAAGTAGAATGGTTTTTGTTGGTTAAGAGAGGTGTGGGTTATAGACTCCGATTTGTGTGGCAGTTTTAAGTAGGCTCTGAATCTGTGTGGTGGTTTTAAATAACCAGTGAGAGTTGCTGAAGCTGAAGTAGAATGGCGTTTGTTGGTTAAGAGAGGTGTGGGTTCTAGACTTGGAATTTGTGCGGTATTTGAAATAACCACTCTTGTGTAACATGACTTGTATCATGATTTTTTTTTCCCTGTCATTACATTATGGGCTGCTTCAAGATGGTTATTTGGAAACCGTAGGTGAAATGGGACACTAAGGGCAATACACCCCATTATTGGTAGATACTCTTTGTTATTACCCTATATTTACTCCCTTCTTTTGCTAGCTAATTTTTTAAAAGTAAAAATATGGTAGATGCACTTTGGTTGTGACGCTCCAACTGCGATTTAAAAACTCACTATATGCTGTTTGTTTTTCTCAAACATGTCTGCAGACTTATGTTTCTGGTAATTGATTTGCAGGTAACTTCTTATTTTCTTTCAGACCTGAAATTGTCGACGGCTTGTTAAATTCCAAGAGAGCTCTGTCAGTTGAATGGTCAGATGAGCTAAAAGGTGGAAAGGCTGTTTGTCTCTCTGGAATTTTTGATAGGTTGGGCTATGAAGTCCGCAGGGCTTTGTCCATTGAATCAGCAAAATGTTCCTTCAGCACTGCACATTGTAGTGTTAGATCTGAAGATGCTCGTGTTACCAACCTGCATTTTCTGATTCAGAGTGTTGGAAGAGATGTCCCTATCATACATCCTGATAAGTCTAGTGATGATTCTGAAAGTAGTTCAGCAGTAGCATTACAAGAGCAAAAGGAAATTTTTCTTCTTCCTACTGTTCGGGTGTCCAATTTATTGCACTCAGAGATACATGTGCTTTTAACTGAGACAGGTAATGACAGAAAATGTTATGCAACAATAATTCTTTTAATTTGGAAGTGCAACTCATAACTACTGTCTTGGTGCAGATCTGCATACTTCCACTGTTAGTGACAATATTGGGAAGCAAGCCACTATAGCATGTGGATCAACAGTTGATTTTTATGCTAATCCCACCATAATATATTTTACTGTTACCTTAACAGTTTTTAGATCAAGCTGTAAACCAGTGAATAGCAGTGATTGGATCAAGAAGTTATTCAAGAACAAAAATGATGTCCGCTGTTTGGACATTGATCTCGATTTTGGTGGTGGAAAGTATTTTGCATCACTAAGATTGTCTCGTGGGTTTAGGGGCATATTAGAGGTGATTATGCTGTTACTGCTTAATGAATTTTACGATTCATTTGATGCGTTCCAGTTGCAAGGGTTCAATCATAAGTTGGATTTCTAGTCATTTGCATCTTTTCATCTTAGTGGAAGACTCAACTATTTAAATTTTTGCAGGCTGCTATTTTTACACCGTATTCTATGAGGAATAACACTGATTTTTCCCTATTTTTCTTTGCTCCTAATCAGAAGCCTCTGTCTAGGTAATTTATATGTCTGAAGATGGTAAATTAACTTTTTAAAGAACTATTCTATATTTGTGTCCTCTATTTACTTGATGGCAATAAGTATTTGCAGGGATGAGGTCAGAAAGTATGGCTCCAGCATTCCTCCTGAGTTAGGGTTATTTTGCCCCCCAAATTCAATAAGGTCATGGTTTTCAAAGTAAGATATATGTATATTATATAAGTGCCATATGCTATAAAGTTCATCCTCCTGCTGTATCAATATTGTAGCTTCTAAAATTTCTTTTACCAGATCCCACAAGATGCGGCTTAAATTGTTAGAGAATCATGCATCTCAGGCACTGTTAGACTTGGATGCTTTATCTGGCCTCACGGAGATAAGCTCAGAGATAGAGGAGGAAGGATCTGGACTCAAATATATTACAAAGTTTGGGGTTTCCATGGGACCATCTTCAAGTGCGGTGATGGTCCCATCACAGATTGTAACTATGACCCCACGGCATGTTGTTTACAATGAGTCAGAGGAAACTATCACGATCCGTCAATGTTACTTGGAAGTATGCTCTCAATTTTAAATGTTTTTTCCTTTAATATGTTTGGCAAAATGTGTGACATGTGCTGTTAGCATTGGTCATATGCTTTTCCTCATCATCTCTTCTTTTCAAAAGGATGAAATGGCAGGCATAATCCACATTAACAGTAAACGGAGAACAATACTCAAGCTGCAGAAGGGAATTAGCAGGAGCAGGGAATTCAGTTTTTTTGAGAATGTCATCAGAAAGCATAGAAATGATGTCGATACTTCACTAGTATACATCCAGTTCCAACTAAATGAGCCTGAATCAGGATGGTCAGGGCCAGTATGCATAGCTTCACTGGGATGCTTTTTCCTGAAATTCAGGAGACAATCAAATCAAGTTCAAGCGTTGAATAACAATGCACCAGAATTTGCTGCTGTTCATGTGATAGAAGAAGGATCTACTCTTGGAATGCACTTCTATAAACCTCCAAATGTTAATCTACCATATCGAATTGAGAATCATTTGCATGATACTTCTCTCACTTACTATCAAAAGGTTGTCCTATTATTCCTTTTGTCTTGTCTATCAGTTTTCAATTTGGTGGTCATTCATTGAAATTATTTTGTGCCATAATACTCTTTCAATTGTCATTCAAGAATTTTTCAGGACTCATCAGAGCGAGAGGTTCTTGGATCTGATTCTAGTGCTTATTATGTCTGGGATGATATGATTCTTCCGCATAAACTAGTTGTCATAATCAATGGTAATGACGTTTGCCTTTTTTTTTTAATGTTGTATTGACTAATGTAGTAGGTGTTTAGTTTACCTTTTTGGTGTAGCTGATAGTTTATAGACACCTAAACAGGTGAATCAAGGTGTTTGCTAAACTTTTAAAAATAAAATTGATAGCTAATAAGCAACTTATAGGATACCATTAGCTACAGTTTATGTCAGCACTATTTTTAGAGCTATTTCTCATCAGCTTATAGTTTATTTTATTTCTATTTAGACCATATTATCCTTTTAAAAAATTTATTAATTACAAAATTTGCCTTTAAAATAATTTTTTATGCCAATAGATTATTTAAATAAATAATAAATAAATATAAAATATTATAAATATAATAATTATAATGTTCATTTTTATATATATTTAAAAATAATTATATTTTTAATATGTTGTAAAATAAATTAATAATTTCATATTTATTTCAATAGTGAAATAAATAACATGTTATATATTCTTATTAGTCATTTTACATATAACAATAATAGTTAGACATAATTTTACCAAACGCTTATGATATATCATCAGCTATATTCAATGGTCAAATCATGTGAGAAAATAGAACAGAAGAAGAAATATTAAGAATTATTGAAGAGCTTGATTATTTCCTCAAGCCAATAGTGTCAATTTATAATCTTTACAGGACAATTAAATAGGAAATACAATCTTAATTAAATACGTAATTATAGCCACGATTCTAGCACTTAAATATATTCACACAATCATTATAGATACACATATGCTAGCTATTTATGGTATATATCTTAACACTCCCCCTCAAGCTGGAGCATACAAATCATATGCTCCAAGCTTATTACAAATATATTCAATCCGAGAGCCTCTGAGAGATTTTGTCAGGATATTTGCTAATTGGTCATTTGAGCTAACAAAGCTAGTGGCAATACACCCAGATTCAACCTTTTGTCTGATGAAATGACAATCCATCTCTATATGTTTCGTTCTCTCATGAAACGATGGATTAGAGGCAATGTGAAGTGCAGCTTGATTGTCACAGATTAGTTGCATTTGTTTAAGTTCCCCATACTTCAACTCTTGGAGAAGTTGTTTTAACTATATAAGTTCACAAGTTGCCAAAGCCATAGCTCGATATTCTGCTTCTGCACTTGACCTAGCAATCACATCTTGCTTCTTTTTTTTCCAAGAAATCAAATTACCTCCAATCATAATGCAATATCCTGAAGTAGACCGTCTGTCTGAAGGAGAACCTGCTCAATCTGCATCTGAGTAACCAATAATTTGTGAATGACCCATCTTCATATAATAGGCCTTGTTCTGGAGCTCCTTTAATATATCTGAGTATCCGAATAATTGCATCCCAATGACTACTACATGGTGCTTGAAGGAACTAACTGACCACACTTACAGCAAATGAGATGTCTAGGCGTGTGATTGTAAGATAATTGAGTTTTCCAACCAATCTTCTGCATCTACCAAGATCCTCTAATGGCTCGCCTTGTCCAGGAACAAGTTTGACATTTGGATCCATAGGAGTATCTGCGTGTCTACAGTCTAACATACCTATCTCTGTCAGTATATCCAAAACATATTTCCTTTGAGAAATGGCGATACCTGTCTTGGATTGTGCCACTTTAATCCCCAAAAAATACTTTAGCTTCCCAAGATCCTTAGTCTGAAAATGACTTGACAAGTATTGTTTGAGTTTTGAGATCCCAACATGATCATTTCCTGTAATAACAATGTCATCAACATAAATAATGAGATAAATACAGTTATCATGGCCATTATGGTGGAAAAATACTGAATGTTCAACTTCACTCCAAGGCATTCCAAATTGTTGGACTACAGTACTGAACCGTCCAAACCATGCTCTTGGAAATTGTTTCAAGCCATATAAAGAACGCCGTAGGTGACACACCAAACCAGACTCCCCCTGAGCAACAAACCCTGATGGTTGCTCCATATAAACTGCCTCAACTAGCTTTCCATGTAAAAAGGCATTTTTGATATCCAGTTGATAAAGTGGCTAATGATGGATGGCAGCTAAGGAAATAAGAAGGCGAATTGACACAATCTTAGCCACGGGAGAGAAGATATCACTGTAATCAAGGTCAAAGATCTGAGTATAGCCCTTTACAACAAGGCGAGCTTTAAGTCTATCAATCTGGCCATCAGGCGCCACCTTGACTGTATAAACCCATTGACAGCCAACAGTAGATTTGCCCTTTGGTAGTGGCACCAAATCCTAAGTGCCATTGTTATGGAGAGCAGTCATCTCTTCAACCATTGCATTACACCATCCTGGATATTCCAAAGTTTCTCTAATTGTCTTAGGTACAGATACATTAGACAAAGTGGTGACAAAATCATAGTAGGAAGGAGACAAATGATGATAACTTACAAAATTATAAATAGGATGAGGATTTCAAGACGAACGAATACCTTTTCAGATGGCAATGGGAAGAGCAGCATCGTCTGTTGAAAGCGAGACTAGAATAGTAAAGATGAAGGAGGGCGAGAGTCACCAGGAGCCGGTGTTGTACTTGTATCAAGCAAAAGAGCATCAATGGTGTTAGTGGGAGGATGAGGACGACGTGAGTAGACGTGTAGAGGTGGTGGACTGATTGGTGGTGGAGGAAGAGTAGGAACTGGTAAGGCAATGGGAATAAAAACCTTGGATGCGGTGTTAGAGGAAAATAGGGAGATGTTTCAAAGAAGGTTACATCAGCTAACACAAAGTATTTATTTGTAAGTGGATTGTAGCATTTGTAACCTTTTTGAAGTCTAGAATATCCCAAAAAGATATATTTTATTGAGTTGGGCTGAAGTTTGTCTTTGCCAAGAGTGTGATTATGAACAAAACAAATACAACCAAATACACGCAGGGACAACTGATAGGCATCTTGGCCAGGAAACAAAATGGAATGAGGACTCTGATTCTGCAAAACAGAAAAAGGCATTTGGTTAATTAAGTAACAAGCAGTAAGAATAGCATCTCCTCAAAAACGAAGAGGAACATTTTGGTGAATGAGTAAAGTGTGGGCAGCCTCAACTAGATGACGATTCTTTCGTTCAGTAACCCCATTTTGTTGAGGGGTATAAGCACATGAAGTTTGGTAAGTAATACCTTGAGAAGATAAAAAATGAGTAAAGGGAGTAGACAAATATTCTTTTGCATTGTCACTACGAAGTATTTTAATAGAAACACCAATTTGATTACGTATTTCAGTAGGGAATTTTTGAAATATAGAGAATAATTCAGAACGAGTCTTCATTAAAAATAACCAAGTGCAACGAGAATAATTATCAACAAAAGTAACAAAATAATAAAATCCTAAAGTTGTACTGACACGACTTGGACCCCAAATGTTTGAATGGACAATTTCAAACATGGACTTAGCTGTATTATTGACTCGCTTGGGAAAGGAAACACGACTTTGTTTCCCAAGTTGACAAGACTCACATTCAAAAGAAGATAAACTAGAAAGACTAGGAAGTAATTTTTGCAATTTGGCAAAACTCGGATGACTCAGACGATTGTAAAGAAGATCAGCGGAAGTGGTAGAGGCAAGAGCAACCGAAGAATTTGAAGTAGAAAGATGGTACAACCCTTGTGACTCACATCCTACTCCAATCATCTTCCTCGTACTCCGATCCTGCACAACAACAGAGTCAGCTGTAAAGGTGACAGAACAATTGAGATTTTTAGTCAATTTACTAATGGAGATTAAATTATATGGGCATTTTGGAGTGAACAAAACTGTGGTTAAAGGAATAGATGGAAAGATTTTTACTTCTTCTATGCCCTTAACTAAAGTTTGTGAACCATTAGCCAAAGTAACTTTAGACAAAACCGGAGGAGAAACTAGAGATGAAAAAAGACTTTTGTTACTAGATATATAATCAGAAGCACCAGAGTCTAGGATCCGTGGACCAGTTAGCGAAGACTGTGTTAGACAAGCAAATGAATTATCAGAATGAGCACTGTTAGAAGATTGTTGTTTGGCTATTTGATATTGCAAATGCTCCATGTAATCAGCTCCAGTTATTAGGATAAAATCTGACACCTGATCCTTTCCATCAGGTAATGGAAGAATACCAATTTCACTGGATTGAGCCTTATGTGCAGTTGATCGGCCCACATTATTTGACTGAATGGGGCATGGTAGTCGACCATGAAGGGCCCAACAAGTGCCTCGAGTGATTACTTTTATCACAATAAGTGCAATGGAGCCTTTTACCCTTGCCTCTCTGATAAGTACCCTGTCTCGGTTGGTTTCTACTTTGTGCAACTAAAATTGAAGATTTAATTCCGGAGAAATTATTCTTATTGAGTGAGATGCGTAGAAGCTTGGCAGACACATCCTCTAGAGTGGGAACAACCGGACTAGTTAATATCTGGTCTCTAACAGAATCAAGGTTAGGTCTTAGCCCAATCAATGCCAAAACCATGAAGAGCCTGTCCCGCTGTTGCTCAGAAATATTATCAGTACATGGCATGATAGAATTAAATTCATTTTTCAGTGATTCTACCTGTCTCAAATAACTAGACATATCTTGTTGATTTTGCTGCAGATGAACTATATCTGATACTACCTTTATAAATACGTTGCACATCATTTGTATATAAGATTTTCGCCTTAGTCAAGACTTTGCAACAAGTTTTACAAGACTGAAAAATATTAAGTAATTTTGGGTCTAGAGAATGCTACAAGAGACTACATAATTGAGCATCAATCTTAGTCCAATTAGCTCTATTTGTTAAAGCTATATCCATGGCATTTTTAACCAAACGGTCATCATACCCCTTCCCCATAAACCATAATTCCACTGATGCAGTCCAAGACATATAATTTTGACTTTCTGCTAATTTAACCGTAGTAATAGCTGGTAAATTACTAATGGAAGAAAATATGGGTTTGAGAATCTCAGAACCTATGTTGGATATGGGTGTGAGAATCTCAGAACCTGTGTTGGAGGCTGTATTGGAGGACTCCTCAATCTCAGACATGTTGGCAAGAGAAGCACACTGAAATGTTGCTCAGAAATACGTCAGAAAAGCCTATTGTATGAAGAGGTAGTGACAAAAAAGTGAGAAACAGGTGACGGGACCAGCGTGGTTGAGGTCGCCTGAGGCCGGCAAGTGGACGGGAAGAACCGCCGGCAAAAGACTCTAGTACATGCGCAGTGGAGAGGCTGATCCTGGGCTGGGTAATCCACTAGGCTAGGCTGTGACAGCCACGGACTCCCAGAAAGTGACCAGAAAAAGAGGGAAAGTTCCTCCCTATGAGGACTTTGTTTCAGATATCAAATCAGACCCACCGAGGGCTCTGATACCATGTGAGAAAATAGAACAGAAGAAGAATATTGAGGATGATTGAAGAGCTTGATTATTCCCTTAAGCCAATAGTGTCAAATTATAATCTGTACAGGACAACTAAAAAGAAAATAAAATCTTAATTAAAGACGTAATTATAACCTCAATTCTAGCACCTAAATATATTCACACAATTACTACAGATACACGTATCCTAGCTATTTATGGTACATATCTTAACAAATCAAACAGACCCATAGTCCCATTTTGTTCGGTTACTTTTAATTTAGGGCGTGCAATTGATCGGTCTGGTTTCGAACCAAACTGAACCAAAAAAACCAAACTACATATTATAAACAACTGAACCGAAATAAATCGGTTCAGTTTGGTCCATCAGTTTGGATTTCAACAATCAATATACAAAGGAGAATATCTCTTGTTGCATTTCTCCGAAACAGAACAAATCCATACCAAACAGAACCATCCTTGAACATTGATCAACAACACAATTTGATTTATCCCAAGCAAATTCTAACAATTGAACAAAATAAAACCTAATAATTTTAACCAAAAGAAAAACTCATCTGGTCAAACAAATTAACAAAACCTAATTGTTCAAACTTCAAACAAAATCTAACAATTTCAACAATCAAATTTCCCCAAAGCTATCAAATTCAAAATGACATCAATGGTGAGGCGAAGAGGTTAGGCACATCATGCAGGCCCAAAATCTGCCATTTTCAACCCAATGTACTGGCTCCCGTAGTAGGCTGTAGAGTCGTTGTCATGGGGTTACTCTGTGCCCGTAGTGAGAAGGATCATTGGAGAGAGTGGTGAGGCTGGCCTTTGATTGTTGCCATTTTAAATTGTTGCCATGTGGTGAAGAGGCTCTAAAAGTGCGGTGCTACTGATGTGACCTATATTGAGAGTTTGCTTTGTGGGATGTGTGTGAACCCTACTATGTATGAGCGTGAGATTTAGGGGAAGATAGATGGCAGATGGGAGGCAGAGGTGTGAAAAATAAAATTTATGAATTCCATGTTAAGTTTTATAGGCGGCCAAAAACCTCAAAATGAAATAGCATGCTCTTGGTTCGATTCAGTTCGGTTTGATTACTTTGGTTTTTTTACTAAATTGCCCGAATTGAAAAACCAAACTTCCTTAAAAATAGTAATCGAACCAAAACCGAATTGGTTCAGTTTTGCTTTTCGGTTATAACAAAAAACTACTCGCCCTTACTTTTAATGTATATGAACTACTCTCCCAAAATTCCTTGTGCTAAGTTCCTTCCTTGCTTCCCACGCATATTTTTTTACTTATCAATGGTCACGATAAAATTTCAACTTAGAGGTCCTAGGTTTGCACCACTATGATTAGGGATAAATTAACAACAAATAGTGTACCAACGAAAATTACTCGAATCTTTACCCATTCTAAACCCAATTAAAATTCATCCTAAATTACCTGATCTTGTCCCAAACTTGATTATTGTTAGGGTAAATAATACCCGATCCTGTTTAGATTTATATATTTTAATTAAATATTTTTATTAATAATTTATATTTTAAAAACTTTATAATTATATAAAACATTTAAATTCTATTTATTTAAAATATATTATATAAAAAAATGAAAATTATAATAAAAAATATATTTTTGTTATTTAGTTAATTATTTATATAAAGAGATTATGGTAACCTGATACATAAAATTCAAACCCGACATGGGTATTATTTAGTAAACCCGAACCTATCCTAAACCCAATGATATATCACTGAACCCGTCCTGATAGATTTTGGCTGGATCAGATAACAGAAAAAAACCCAACCTGTTAACATCTTTAACTATCATAGGGCGTGAGTTGTGGGAGTTTTATGGGCCAATTGTGTTTCCCAGTCCTTGGAACAAAACAAGGGGGAAAAGAAAGAAAAGGTAACTAAAATGTGGCACACACCATGGACCTGTACTTTTGGTTCAGTGGCATCCTAATTCAGTATTCTTTATGTAAAAACCATTATGGTATGCGCATAATTTTCTACATGGCAATTGAGTTTTTAGATTATCTTTGTATTATTGTGTTGTAATAATTATCAATGGATCAGGCTGTCTTCTTATATATTTTTGTTCCATTCTTTTTTATTGGGATTTATCTGCAGAGGCCATAATAAACATAAGATTGAAAGAGCAAGAAATGAGTGAGTTTATAGATCTTGTGAAAAGACAAACAAGCATAGCCTTAAATGTTGAGACTTCATGCTCAAGTTTATAGATCTTGTGAAAAGACAAACAAGCATAGCCTTAAATGTTGAGACTTCATGCTTGGACAGAGAATATTATTTCTGTTTTATACCTTTATGGGCATGATAATGTGTTTGTGATTGTAATATGAAATTGTAGACTGTTCCTTTAGTTTTTAGTGCAAGGATGTTCAAATCATTTCTGTCATTGGACATCAAAACAAAAAAGGAAAAAGGTGTGTGTGACACTTACCATGCCTATATTACGCATGACAAATTCCAATGTAAAATAAACATCACCTATAATAAGATACAGCTTCAGCGACTTCGCAGTTATTGACGTCCTAAAGAGTATTGACTATCTTAATTTTTCATGCAGATAAGCCCGTATTGCGTGAAATTAACTTGGATAAGGTGCGGGCTTGGAAACCTTTTCTCAAACAAAAACAAAACAGAGGGTTGGCATCTGATTCACTTTCCAACAAAAAATTCAGAGACCAAAGAAATTATTTTGGTTGGTTTAACAGCATGGAGACTGCAAAGGTAGGATATGAAGTATATGCAGAGGGTCCTACACGAGTTTTACGGATACGAGAGTTCTCCAGCAGTCAAAAAGGAGACAGATTGTTTCAGTCATGTGCAAAGATCCAGCTAAGAGTATTTCATTTCAAAATCCACTTACTTGAAGATAGAAAGCAGGTCAGTCTCAGTGGATACTATGTCAATGGAACACTTCCTCTCATCTGAATTCTTTGATATTTTTCCTACAATACATTTCATCACGAATCTCATTTTGTGGATTATTTGGTTTCTCCTTTATTATAAGACCTCCTCAGTGTTTCTAGTGAAAAAAATTTTTTATACATAATGTTGGTTGGCAACATCTGCTGAAGAAGTGTAGTTACTTCTTGATGCAATGATTTCATTTCCATTTACTTAATGTTTTTGTTTTTTGAAGGATTTAGATAAGAATGACGAACCATGTTATGCAACATTTATAGTTGCAAGGCTTGGCAATATCAATTTGGACTCTATCTTTGTGGATCAGCAGAAATATAATCAGATTAATGTGCAGGTAAATAGTTTCTACATGTGTAGCATTCTTTATGAAGTGTGAACTAGAAAATTGCTTTGGCATATATCTTTGCCTGTGGTCTTTCTGATTCTGGAAGATGTCATCATAAGTATTGGGCATGAATTTCTGTACAATCTTGTACTGATAATATCTATATTAATTTAATGCAGTCATTAAATGTTGATAAGAAGTGGATCAGTGCTCGTTATGCAGCAATGCTTCGGAGACATCAATTAGACTCCAGTGACTCAAATGTTTCTGTAATCAAAGTTGTCTTCATCCTTCTTCCAACCAGTTCCAATGTTAGACAAGTTAAATATTCATCCATTATTCTACAGGTATGATGAAGCATGCTCCTCTGGCATCTGTCCTATATTGCCAAAGCTATGTAGCTTTTTTCTTTTGTTTCTATATACTTTAAACATTCCCCAGGTTAATATATGCATGCATTGGCTCTATACCTAACTTTTTTGACTCAATGGTGCACAGCCGATTGATTTGAACCTTGATGAGGAGACTTTAATAAAACTTGCCTCATTTTGGCGAACATCTCTGAGCAACTCAAGTGCTCCAAGTCAGCAGTATTACTTTGACCATTTTGAGGTCCATCCAATCAAGGTTTGATGCTTTTCTAGTCTATCATGACAGCTTATTCTTCACCTAGGTTGTGTTAATTATAATCTGACCTATGTTTATGATGTCTTATAGATTATTGCTAACTTTCTTCCCGGAGATTCATATTTAAGATATGACTCAGCTCAGGAGACTTTAAGGTCATTACTACATAGTGTGGTAAAGGTCTGACAAATACTCTCTCTCTCTCTCTCTCTCTCTCTCTCTCTCTCTCTCTCGATAAATGTCAGAAACGGCTTTTGGACCTATTTGGTTCAGTAGTTGCAGTTATCTGTTGGCAACTAGTGGCCAACTGTTTGCAGTCAGCAATTGCAATTGATCATAGAGCATTTGATAGCTTGGTGATTAGAGTTGTGATTGATGTGTAAATTGCCAAATTAGGACATATGTTTTTTAAGATACTATATGAAAAATAGCATTTTTGTTTGCATATGAATCTGATTTTAGTTTTTTAGTTTTACTTTTTAAAATTACTCTAACAAACCTGCAAATTTCACGTTTGCAAATTTTTCATATAGCCGACCCCAAATTTTTAGGATAAAGGCTTAGTTGAGTTGAGTTATATATATATATAAATTTTATTTGTTGTTATTCACATTATGTTTATACAAAATATAATTTTTTTAATATATATATATATATATATATATATTAAAAAAATTATATTTTGTATAAACATAATGTGAATAACAACAAATAAAATTTACTAATCATAAATATTGGACTGATAGATGTCTATCAAAATAAAAATATAGCTCTTTATAGTTCTTTGAAGTGCGCCATAAGAATTTCTTAATTGTTATAGATAATTAAAAAAAAAATGCTTGTTTACTTTATGGCTTTTCACATAATTGTCACTAAAGGTTTCTTATTAAAATAACTTGAAATGACTTTTCCATGTCAAAATTTAGTGTTTGTTTCTAAAAGTTGGAATTTCTAGAGTTTAAAGATAAGTCAACATTCAGTTATACTGCTCAGCTGTTGTTACTTGAATATTTAACTGCCACTCATAAAATAAAAAGGTTCCAAAACACCTTAAATTTAGTGGTTGGGATCTCAACTACAAAATGCTGGTCCCAACGACCAAACCAAATGAGGCCTTTATCTCTTCTTGCATTAAGATGTGCAAAGCTTATTTTGGTGCTATATTGTGTGAGTTGTTTGTTTTCCCTCCTTTTGCTCTTCTATAGGTTCCCCCCATAAAAAATATGGTTGTGGAGCTCAATGGGGTCCTGGTTACTCATGCTTTGATAACTATGCGTGAATTATGCATCAGATGTGCACGACATTATTCCTGGTAAGCCTCTACATAAGCATTTAATTTTTTATGTAATTAGTATTATGTCCTGAAGTTGACTCGATTATCCAGGTATGCAATGAGGGCCATCTATATTGCAAAAGGAAGTCCCTTGCTTCCACCAACTTTTGTTTCCATATTTGATGATCTGGCTTCATCTTCTCTTGATGTTTTCTTTGATCCTTCCCGTGCATTGATAAATCTTCCTGGTTTCACACTAGGTAATTATTTGGCAGTATTTGTTCTTTCTAGATGTTTAATACACTTTTTCATAAGTAAATTAAGCTTCTCTCACACTTTTGTAGTTTTCAGCATCTATTATGTTGTGATAGTCAATCAGAACAAGAGGTACATGCACACGAAAAGCACATGCATGCATCAGGGCAATGCATTAAACCATAGCTGGGAAATTAAACTTCTTCCTCTAAACGTGAAATCCACACACTTGCAATTTTTCATGCAGTTTCCTGTCATCTTTGCTGGAATATGCTGACAAATTGCTTTCTAGGAGGCATTGGCATAACCTAAGTTTCAAAAATGATATTGATTTGATATTGATGTTATTGTCACCTTGCTCATTTGTGTTACTTTCTGTCTTTTTGTCTGCTGTCTACAAGTTGTTTCTTAGAACCATGGAGTGCCTTTAAATGCATATGCATACATGTGCACATTACAGTAGGTTTCTTTTGTTCTGTTACTTGATTTTTTTACTGCTTGTTGATGACAGGTACCTTCAAATTCATCAGTAAATCTATATATGGTAAAGGGTTCTCTGGGACAAAGCGCTACTTTGGTGATCTGGAAAAAACTGTATGTTCGGCCTTTTTGTATTTATATATAAGGTTTCCATGGCACTCACTCTAGGTATTAATTACATGGTGGCTTTGCAGCTGAAAACAGTGGGGTCTAATGTGCTATTTGCTGCTGTCACTGAAATATCAGACTATGTCCTAAAGGGAGCAGAAACAAGTGGTTTTGATGGAATGGTATTAATCATCTTCTCCTGAGTCCTTGTGAATATTTTCCTTGCATTTTTGTTATTCATTAATGGCACTAATGCGACTAAAAAAGGATTTGAAAATTAGTTGGAATTGTCAACATTGACATTGTCTCTCCACATGTTATAATCAAGGTAACTGGATTTCACCAAGGAATACTGAAATTGGCTATGGAGCCATCACTGCTGGGGACTGCTCTGATGGAAGGTGGCCCAGACAGGAAGATCAAGCTTGATAGAAGTCCTGGGGTTGATGAGGTAATTATCTTTATGTAGTCCAATGATGGTCGTGCAAAGTTTGTCCTTTTTCTTTTGGCATGCCTCCTTTGTTCAATAAATTCTAAGTGTCCATTAGTCATTCCTCCATCACAAATCCAGTAAAATATCAATATGTTGGTGCACACTGCACAGGGAGAGAATACAAGTGAGTGACATCATAAAATTAATAAGCATCTTTTGTCACATTGAAAACAATTAGGAAAGACAATTCTTCTATATGTTGATTTGCATTCTATGGTTGCAGGCACTTGTTGAACACAACAGACTACTTGCTTTATGTCTTTAATACTCTACTGACTGGTTATTTGGAATATTGCAGTTATATATTGAAGGTTACCTGCAAGCTATGTTGGATACAATGTATAGGCAGGCGTATCTGAGAGTCAGAGTGATAGACGATCAGGTAATTATTGAAGGGAAACTTAAAATAAATTGACAAGATATTCAGTAATCTCCTTGCAAGTCAACTGGGTGCATAAAAAATCAAAATGTATGTGTTAAAACTCCAAGAGTTAAAATTCATGTGTATGACTGGATAGTTGACGTATACGACTGGATAGTTGGCATATACTTACTGTTGAACTGCAACGTAAAACTTTATGATCATCTTTTTTTTTTTTGCGGTCATTCAATGCCAGAAATCCTTTGTTGTTTTAAAACCTTGAGCTTTACGAATGTTAAGATATATTTTCCTAATGGGGAAATCACAGGCTTGAATTGTTTTCAAACTAAATATGCCCAAGTGTTAGTGTTATCGAGTGTTGAAGGTTTTGGTAACCTTTTTTTGTTTTCGCCATTGATTTATGCTTGCTTGTGCACTTAGGTGCTCCTCAAAAACCTACCCCCCAACAGTGCCCTCATAGATGAGATCGTGGATCATGTGAAAGGGTTCCTTGTAAGCAAGGCATTGTTAAAAGGAGATCCTTCAGCATCTTCTTACCCTCTGCGTCATCTTCAACGAGAAAGTGTAAGTGGCCCCACATTTTGTTTCCCTTCCATTCCCTTTCATTAGGATTTGTAAGAAATATAAATGGTGGTAATTCTGAAAACAGTTGATCTACTAGCTTTAAGAAGTATTAAGCAGACTTCCTTCACAATCATTCTACATGGTCATTTTAAACTAAATCTTCTAATGTGCCCCAAATATCTATTTTAGCAGCAATTTTATAAATTAAATCATGCATAAAACCAAAATGAATGGTTGCCTGTTAGTTTTATGCATGCTTGATCAGTTTGTGAAGTAGATGATTATCAATGTTAATATCTATAATCATTTTTACCCCTCTATCTTCCTTGGTTTCAAATGTAAGTTTATACATATGACCGATTGGCTTTTGCTCAACTAGTGTTCTTGAGGATGATCTTATATATCTACTAGGGGTTCTGAAGTTCTCAAAGTACACCCTCCCCAACTAGAAAGAGATTATGCATGTACATTTATATGTAAATCACTGTTTATTTATATGACTCAGCAATGCTGATTATTGCTGAAGTTTGACTCCTTAAATGTTAGAAAAAGGAAAAATAATAATAATAATAATAATCATTGAAATATTTACCACAGGAATGGAAAATAGGACCAACTCTGATCACATTGTGTGAACACCTCTTTGTGAGTTTTGCAATTCGGATGCTGAGAAAGCAAACTGGTAAGCTTATGGCCAATATCAAGTGGAAGAAAGAATCAGAGACTGATGATCATAAAGCAATAGTCCGTGCAGACACCACTGAAAGGGGGCACAGGCTGAAGTTCATATGGAAATGGGGCATCGGTAAGTTTGTATTTTCAGGCATCCTAGCATATATTGATGGACGGTTATGTCGTGGTATTCCTAATCCTATAGCACGACGAATCGTTAGTGGTTATTTGTTAAGTTTTCTTGATAAAAGCAACACCGACTACAAATAGTATAAGGCTATTGTTAGATGGCATTTTTATTTCTTCTCCCTTTCCTGCAATTCTTTCTTATTTCCTGTTCAATTTAGGATTCACATATGATATCCAGGAACTGGTGGGCGTGGTCATATTATGATCGTAATAAGCTCTATCATAATACTTGGTACTTTTTGGTTAAACCTTTATGTACAGGGGATTTATCCACCTACACTGCAGTCTATCATTTTAGTGACTTTAGATTATTGTTGATTATCCAAATTCTAAAAACCTGCAAAATGCTGAAAAGCCAGGTTGCTGTGCAAAATTCATTTCCCTGTTTTCATATTTTTGTGGCAAGACGCCAAAGGGATGTTGTAACAATCAGGTCAGCTGCAAACAGACGTTTCTACTGTATCTTTTCAGAATGCCCCTGGTTTATTCCTATTCACTGAATCGTCCATTGTTTATGGGTTGGAACCTTGCTATTTTGTCTCTTTCAAATGCAACAGTTGATAAAGGATTCATTAAATGTATTAAATGAAACATTCCCCTCAAAAATTTCTTTTCTACCAGAATACAAATATTTCTATAATAAATAAATAGTTCCTTGCGTGTACTGAAGGGTCATCAATAACCAGAATAATTATCTGCTTTTATAAGTTGGCGTAGAGCAATATGCATCTCTAGACGTGCAAATGTGGAAGGAGGAACATGATATTGTATCAAAAGTTGCATCTTTTTTCTGTTGTTTTGACTTCAATTGAATTTGATAATTTATTATTCTAAAAATAACCTTTCAAACGGCATCCTCGCAAGATGGCTTGGCTTGGACATTTTCTGTGTTCTACTTGTAAAAACAACGGATGGGTTCTGGGCTCTAGCGATAAAGATTCAGCATGAAAAGTTGGAAAAAGCTTCGGTATTTGTTTGGTGGGAATGCAATGGATGTGGATAGAAAGTTGTCGACAAGGCCAGTGGATGAGTACATGGGTTTGCACTTCACACTGCCCATAGTTCATGGACGTACTCATGGCTTGCAGTTTAAGATTTATCCTTTTGGCAAAAATCTACCTGCTCTCTTTAAACAAATTTTTTTATTCATTACTTTTTTTTTTTTCCAATGAAGTCAATTTGATCAACAAAGAATTATGTATTGGGTAATATTGATAATTTTCTGGGGGCGCTATTGATAATTAACAAGATTTGCATATGGATCTCAATAATTAAATTCGAAAACTTCGATTAATGCCCAGGAGAAATATTCTTTTTTAGATAAGAGGAAGATGGGAAACAAATTTTGAATTAATTCCATTATGAGGGTATGTGATCGCATCGGTATATTAAAAGGTTAATTAAAATATAAGCGAATATAATAAAGTGCTATATAATCTCCTTTTATATGCTTACATACATATATAATCGAAAATATATTTTATTAATTAAAATAAAAAAAATTCAAATATAAATCACTATATCATATTTGCCACAAATAAAATTAATTGTTTATGCAAGAAATAATATAAAATTAAAAAAAATTGATAGTATTAACAAAATATATAAATAGGTTAATAAGCAAATTTATCATGTGCTCATTAAATAACCTCTAAACTTACTTAATGAACGAAAAATTTATATTTTACAAAATATTATTTTTTAGAAAATAAAATAATTTATCAAAAAAAATACATAATAACTTTGAAAGCACAATAAAATCATGAGATCTCTTTTATTCCGTCTACTCAATCATAATGAATTCAAGTTATTCAATGATAAGTGAGAATCTCAAATCAAAATCCTCCATTACCCCTTCCCCTCTTTCAATGGCGCATTTCTATCTCAAAATAAATTTAAAAAAAAAAATGAAATTGTCACGTCAAGATTCATATACTACACCTTAGAAATTCAGAATAATTTCCTTCTAAATAATTAAAAAAAATGTTATTAAAAAATATAAATTTGATTTTCAAATAAATTTGATAAATTTTTTGTTATAATAATTTTAAAAGCAGTTAAATTATTTTTTAAACATTTAAAATATTATAAGTTGGAAACAGGACTTAGATTTTTAGCTAAAGCAGCTTTATAGTGTCACCTTAAATCACCCACAGCTCGCAAAATACATGCACATTTTCAGAAGCCCACTGATTTTGGATTGCCCACCAAACCACAAATACAGCAAAACCAAAACTAAAGCTCCCGCTGAAACCTCGCCCTTCTGTATATATGAGACCCGGCCACTGTCATTGCCACTCTCCTATACGTCAATTCTCAATGCCCACTTCATTTTCCCTGCAGAAAAATGGCATTTGTGATTTCTCAGTCTCAGCAATCTCTCACAACAGAGGACAAAGAAAATCTATCACAGCTTGGTCCTATTAGCACCCAGATTCAATTAAAATCATCATCATCACAAGCTTCCTCTTGCAAGGCCTTGGATAAAGAAGTTATCCTCAAACGCCTCCGTCACCATAAAAGCTTGAATAAGGTTCGAAATGTTTTTCAAGCTCTGGTAAGCAGCTCAGAACATGGAAACATGATCTCAGAAAGCCAGCAGAGGTGGCTGGACCCTGATGACGCTTTCTCCTCCCCATGAACTTCTGTCTTCTGTTGCTTTGCTGTTTGGGTCCATCACATATACATCTGTGAAGCTAATGGCTGAGAAGCCATGGAGGGCACAAACAAATATATGTTCACTGTTATTTTTTATGAGTACAACTACCATGTATTGTAACACTGCTTGATGGAATTGGCAGCTCAATCATATGGCTAATCTTTGTGAAAAAAAACTGTCAATCTTAATATTTTATGATATAAGGTAGAGATCTGTTGAATTTATTACGTTCAAAAATTATTAATTCTTATATTGCCATGAATGATCGTCACTCCACAACCACCCCACCAGCCACCACCACTATCCGTCCTCTCAGGTCCCAACCTTTTAAATTCAAACACATAAATGCCGCAAATATAGGCCATTTCAATGATCACAACAAACTGTAATTTCATCAGGTCATGATCACAACAATGAGGTGCAACAAGCAATCCTGCAAGTCTAATTTCAAGTCCCTAAGAGATCAATTAACGCAAGAATTTTATTTCCTTCATTGTTTCGTACAGGCCACTGGTCATAGCTCCGATGTTCTCAGTTTGTCATTAGGTCTTCCACGCAAGGAAAAAAAACTCCCAAAGATAGTGATGAAGATGTTGTATATTACAATTTAATTATTGGCTCGAAGCACATAGCTAAACAGACAGCACCAGTGAATATACAAGTTGTTCAAATACATACTCTGTCACATAAAAAGGGAACCACAAATATTATATGCACTGGATTGGATTCTAAATGATCGAATTCAATTAACCATGAATGCGAAGAGAAGTACTTAGTTGTGGGAAAGCAGTTGCTTGGGATGCTACTGATTTATCTATAGCAGATATACGTGTGCACTTGTGCAGAAGAAGGTGACCTCTTTGAAATAATTAAACAATATTCTCCCACATAAACGAGTAATACTTTTTCTAGGTACCAATAGGATAAGCAAAAGCAGGAGGCATTGTTGGAATCCAATAGACAGTGCCTTTGATAGACATGCCACTCATAAATCCATCTTAAGATTCACATCATACTAGAGCTTGTGTAGGTAAGTGATTAGCTGTTGACATTTGACAATCACAAGAAGCCATCGGCCCACATTTTAAATCAACAACGTAATTACAAACACATAATGGGCATTCATGAGAATCAAATAAGGCCATAAAAAGTTCATCCATTAAAAATATGCGCTTTAATAAAGCTAAGGCCTAAGGATTACAAATATGTGCTCTACTAAAGCTAAGGCCTAAGGATGACCAAATAATGCTTCAATATGGCATTAACCGTATAGAGGCCTGCACTGCAAATGGCTATAAATCAGAGGAATAATTCTCGCCTTTTCTAGGCAAATTGGCTTATGTCTTACAAAGGCTTTGTGGTGCCCAGTCTACCAAAGGACAGACACGTTAACAAGAACACACAAATTGTCATTTCTTACTTAACAAACCAGAAGTAGAAATGAGGCGAAGTGCTTGGTTGGAGTTGTTCAAAACTGAAGATGATCTTGAAACCTGCATTTTCTTTTTCCTCAGGAACTCCAAGGAGTTCTGTAAGCATTGAGGAGGTGGCATCTCTTTCAAAATAACAGTCTCTATCCTGCAAATCACAGTTCAAGAATATAATTATTCTATTTCAAAATATATCTTACAGGAGTTTGCTTTTAATTATGCCTCACCCCGAGCTTTTAGGCTTTTTCTTTCTAGGAGGAAGCTTTGCCTCAACCTTCTCATCCTCTGAGTCTGATAAGAAAACTTTCCTGGGCACAGAAAAAAAAAAAACCCTCCCAGTTAAAATCCTTCATGCATACATGAATAAACTACACGCAATCCCAACTACACAAGGGGTGTGTGCACATGTACAAGAGAAAGAGCAAGAGAGGCTTCATACTTCTCACGAGCTGCAAGCAGTTGAACAATCTCATTTGGAAGCATCCCCCCAGTACCCAAAGGCTCCTTTTCTGTTTCAGTTTCCGTTACATCCTGTACACTTTCATCTCCTTTAGAAGGTCGTGGTGTTTTCCTTTGTGCCCATAATCTGCGACGTTCTTTACCCTCACGAACAATTCTATAAAGCAGAAGGAGTTTACATTTGTAAATTACAATTGTTACATTGAACCATGTTTTTAGAAGTAAACTAAGGCTCCTTTTGTTTCGCAATAAAATTTTATTCGTGGAAGATATTTTATAAAAAAAATATATTTATGAGAGAATGCTCATTTTCACTGTTTCAATAAGACAATGAAAATCAATTATAATTTATGTCTAGCACTTGTAAACAATGAATATATATCTTCCAATAAAAAAGACTGAAAATGTCTGACACAAAGCTCACAATTAATTGAGGACATAAAGCCCATATTAACTTGATGAATCAAATTATAAATCCAGAGAGGAAAGGTGGAGCTATCACAGAAGCATTTCTATGCTTTACTCTAAGCTTTCATAATCTCTCAAAACTTTTCAAATCAAATTTGCAAACTGTCATCAATATTACTAGTTTCCTACTATTGCTACCTAAAGCAAACATCCCATCTAGAAAACCCCAGAACCAACAAAAAAAAAGGACAAAACTAAAACAAAACTAAAGGTTACAATTTCTCTACAATCCAATAATTATAATTAGCGGGAAAAAAATAACCTTGTTTTATTTTCTTTTTGAACTTTTCTTATCTCTTCGTCTTGCTGTATTCCCTGCAAGGAGAACACATATAAGAGCTACGTTTTCTGAAAGCAGCGAAAGAGTTATGGCTGATTCTAGGAATATAAAGAAAGAGGTCAGAACCTGCTCCGAGGTAAACTCCTCCGGCACGTCCGAATCAGAATCCTCCCTCTCCGACATTTGATTTTGATTCTGATTTCCCTACTTTCTCTTGGGGAACTTCGATATCTAGGGTTTTAGATTATTGCAGCGTCTCAGCTTACACATGAGACAGAGGTTTTTGCCTTTTGTGCAATCAGTCTTGAGTTGGGCTCCAATTGGAGCTCCATGTGAGGCCCATTTATTGCGTATTAGGCCTGCACTCTGGAGCTCTTTTTAGGAATTGGGCCTGAGCTCCGAAACTTTTATTGGGTATTGGGTCGGGTCAAGTTTTAAGCGGAAATCAGCCTCAAAGATAGATTGGAGTTCAGTACATTGAAAATATTAAATAATAATATCATTTATATTTATATAAAGGCAAATTATTCTATCAAAAAAAAATATACCAATTACTCATAAAAAATTATTTATTTTTTAAATTTACAAATGTGAGACTCATAATATTATAAATGAGATTGAGGGTATCTAATAATTTATTTTTTATATATATGTAAAATAAATATGTGATTGAAAGAATATTGCTTTAAATGTATGTTATAATTTTTCCTTGAGTTAAACACAAATTTTTTTTATTCTATAAATTTCATATTAATTACATTAAAAAAAACTTAAATTTTCTAGAGAAAATAATAAATAAAATAAATTATAAAACAAAGACTTTGATGGGATATTACATTTGAAATTTTTATGTAGTTGATGTATTATTTGATATAAATATTAATTTTTTTTGGGAAGATGGTATTTGATAACTTATAAAAATATAAGATAATGTGATCATTCACTCTGAATTTTTTTGGTCTTGGCCGACCTTATTTGGACAAACCTTCACGTGTCAAAAAAATCCACCGTCTTCCAGAAAATTAATGATGGATCTCAAACCCAGTTCGAATCCTATATTTAAAATAACAATTAAAAAAAAAAAAAAAAAAAGCTGCATGAATTCATACTTGCGTATTATTTAGTCTTCTTTGGAGTGCTAGACCCGATTATTAGAAAGAGAGTCTCTGAAGCTTCCACATAATTATAATCAAAGTGTGATTTAATCTTTTGCCTTAGTATATTTTTAAATTAATTATTATTTAATTTTTTAAAAAATAATTTACATATAGGATATAACTTGAATATAAAATCTTAATATATAAAAATTTAGAATTAATTTACATATAGAATATTGTGATTTACAAGTGGTGATTTTTCTCTTATCCCTTATCCTAATATACCATCCAATGGGTACCATGGGCCATAATTTCAGCTGCTCAATTTCAAACAATCTGATGTAAGAAGTAATTGACAATGTTTTGACCATTTCAAACAATCTGATATATTTTTCTGTGTAGAAGAATAGGCCTGGCTAACATGCCAGATTAGATTAAAATCAGTGATTTCGATTTAAATTTTGGAGAAATCAGAATTATAAATCATTCGTGACTCTGATTTTAGTATTTCAATTTAATTTTGATTTGATATAATTTAATCGTTATTTTTTTTAAACAAAAATCTATTTTAATTTCAAATTAAATCAGTCAATTATAATCTAATTTAAAAAAAAAAATCATTCAAATTAATTTTAATGAATTTTGATCTGATTTCCAATTAAATCAATCCAGTAGGCCGGGTCTAGTAGACGAGAAGCCCTCGATTTCCTGGTAAAAGTTATCCACTTGATGATAATATTCAATAAGCATCCACAACCAAATCCACTAATTCAAAACCTACACCACAAACTTAGTTGTAAAGTGGGTAAGCTTCCATACATTTCTTTTCTTTTTTTTTTTAATAAAAATTGCTTGCATTATAATTGAATTTTAAATTTATATGACCAAAATAACTATGGCAAGCTAAAAAAATCTATCTACAAGTAATTTTTCAGTATTATTTATAAATATAAATTAAAAAAATTTAAATCATATTATATAAATCTCATTTTTCTTTTTTTTCAAAATAAAAAAATAAATCAATATGCAAAAATCATACTTAAACAATTAGTATTAATTAATAAGATGGCGTTATCCCACTCCAGTTTGACTACCTGCACTAGTATGATAACTAAATATTATATTTGTTTAGTAATGCAATGGAAAGCGGCAGCGGATTATCTAATGACTCGTCTCATTGAGTACCACTTCGGATTTGATGGTAGATTTCTTATTAGGTTCAATCGAAAACGTTAACTGGTGATCCCGGATCTCGAACCTAAAAGGCTACGATCGTGATACCCAAAAAATCATCATTTTTTGTAATTAAAAAAATAACTAATATTTTTTTTTCTCAGAGATAAAGACAGGTAAGATTAAAAAATAATTTAAAGATTAGCCCATTTAAAAAGAAAATTGGAAGATTGTGACATGGAAAACTAATTAATGGTGATTAGCTAAGTGATAATTAATTTAATTTATAAAATATTTTTTTATTGATTAAAGTTTTTTATAGATAAATTTAAAAAAAATATATTTTTAAATGCATCAAATTAATATAAAAATAGTTTTAATTAATTATCCAAAGAGAAAATTTAATATCAAAACATATAAAATAAATTGATGTGAGAAAATATAATTTTAAAATTATCTATGTAAAGAATTTAATCTATAATAAGTGATTCATATAAATACAATTTAAAGCACATATATCTTCTTTTTATTTATATTTTAAAAATTATTTATGTATTTATAAAAAATAAAATACACCATTTTTTTTATAATGAAAAAAAATTCCATAATTTTTCTGTTGCTGTCTTCCTTCAAATAATTAACAACCTTACTTTCACAATTACTCTATATTATCAATATTATCAATATTACTTTCACAATAATATATATATTATTATATATAAAATTATAATAATATGTTCTTAAATTATATATTATAAATTATATAAAAAAATTAATCTACTTTAAAAGAATATTAGTATGTCTTACTGTAAAATTAAAAATTTATATTTAAAAAATTTATTTATTTTTAAAAATATTTTATTATAAAAATAAAAAGAAATCGATAGCCGCGTAAAGAAAAGTAGAGAACCCGAAATTAAGGAGTGTGACGTTGAAGCAGTTGACCTATTACAAGAGTATATAAGGTTATAATAGTCAAATTGTCCACAACGACTTTGTTGTCTACGGCTAACGTCTGCGCACAGAAAAACGCGCTTTATCCACATACGAAAGGGATTGGAAGTCAACATTTTATTGATTTTACCACACTACCCTTTTCATTTCCTTCAATAACCGAGGCTCTATCATTGCCCGTAACTGAGTAATCACAAAATTGTGGATTCAATTTTCAATTAAAATTAAATAAAAAAATTATATCACATTCATTGATATATAAATTAATATAATAATTATTTTAAAATAATCAAAAAAAATAATTAATAAAATGTAAATGTTTATACAACCCATAAATCAACAGACAAACTAAATACTAGGCAAGCTTGAGAAGGGATAGAAGGTCTAAGAGAATCCCTCACAAAGAAAGCACATGATCTGATTTGTCACCATTAAACACAACACAAAATCAAAGTATACACCACCAAATCGAAAGGGGAGAGGGAAGAATCCACCCTTCCAGATGGGAATGAGCCATCCCCTACCCTTAAGGGCAGGGTATAGCCACAGATTTGACTATGGGAAGTTATTGAGAAGAGAGAAACAAAGAGAACTCTCGTTGAGAAGGGAGACTCGACTCCCACTATTCAAATCAATTATAGCTCACGAGACTTGACTTGAGGATTAATTATCTCACACACTGCAGTAATTATGGTTAATAATATTATTAATTTTTTTATATATTTAATGTCAGTATTTTATTTAGATATATTTAATTTATGTAGTTTAGACTATTACGTTATAAAAATAATTGGAATTAGACCTTTACTAATAGTGTATTATTGGCATGATAGTAAGTGCTTGATCATACAATTTAGGAGTATCAATTTGGGTTTATGGATCATATTCGTGTTGTATCAACATGCGGCACAAACGATTAAGGTCGATACGAACACGACACGATTAATAAATTGTTTTAAAAATTTAAATACGAACACTACTACGGGTTACACGATACCACACTATTAATATTAAATTATATTATGAGTATTCAATACGACATGACCCATTTAACACGAAATAACTTATTTAATATGGTTTGACACTATTTAACCCATTTGACACGCTATATAAGTAGGTTCATAGGTTATAGTGGATTAAATAGGTTAGTGAGTCACGGGTCAATACGTGACACGAATATTAAATCATATTATAAACATGTCAAATCGAATTAGCGGGTTAACATGTGACAATACACGATTACAACTGTGTCATAAAATGAGTCGACACGAATACGAATAAGCTTAACTCAAACCTTATATTTTCGTATTGTATTTACGGGTCGTGTCCAAAATTGCCACTCTTAATGCAATTAGTACAAGAATCGAGGTCATTAATTCAAATCCCTAACAGGTGCTAAGAACTATTGACACTAAATGAGGATAATTCAATAGGCCATCGCCTTACCTAAATATTTTTTAAAAACCATGATATAAAAATGCAGCATTATTAAAAGGATGGCAAATCTAAACTTTTGATCACTTAGGCATGAAAGAAAGCATTAAATTATTAAACTTTTAATATAATCATTTTAAGCCATGAAAGTAATGCTTAAAATTATTATTTTCATTACATAATGAAAAAGCAACTATCTTCTTTTTATGATGATCTATATCGTTTGATAAGATTTAAACGTGAAAATATCTCATTAAATATCTTAAACTTTATTGTTAGAATGTCCACTCAAAGACATTAAAATTTAATAAAATTGTATAGTAAAAAAATATTCAATCGGCTCCCATAAGTCCACAAAGGAAACGATACGAAGAATAACTTGACTTTTAATACATTTATAATATAAAATTTTCCAGAAAAAAACAAAGAGGATTTCTGATTAGTTGCTCCAATGGAAGAAGAAAAGGATTAGGTGCTCTTTGCCATTTGAATCCACAGAGAAAGAAGCATACATAGAAACACAAACCCTTTAAATCCAACAGCATAAGGAGTAGTATAAATTTATGAATTCATTGCAAAGATGATGATGATGATGGATCAGTGGCCTACCCTTTTTCTCTTTTATTTTTTAATTACAAAATATTATTATTAATTGCATGGACAAAACTAGAAATCTATTATCAAATAAAAATAAATTGACATGAATTAATTAAATTAATTGAATAAATTGACATGAATTAATTGAATAAATTTACATATCAGACCACGTCTAGTTTTTTTTTTTTTCCTCAAAATAAAATAAAACCAAAAGGAGCTATTGGATGTTGTCGATCCACGCACCCATACTGCTGTTCTAGTCAAATTTTTTATAATTGCGTGCTGACTGTGCCACTTCCTCCAATGCATTTAATATAAGGTTGATTTTATATAAAAATATATTTAATAATTATTAAATTAAATATTTATATTAAAATTTATATAAAAGTAATTAAATTATATATAATAAATATGTAAATCTCCATTGTTTTTTTTGCAAATTTGCTCTTTTTCAAGGGTATCTATGTAAATTCACATTCTAATTGGCGCTCATACTAAGGGTATTTTGGTCATTAATGGGAAAATTTGCTTTTTAATTTTTTGGAGCTGTAATTTATATTTGTGTAGAATACTATGAAATAATAATGAAAAGGTTTTTGCAGAGTGCTTCATGGTTTTGCTTATTTGAGTCTCTGTAATGATTACTGTTTCATAGAAGCCAAAAATTCAGATTTAGTAAAAAGAACAAAGGGAGAGAAAGGGTTTTTGTGGGGCTTTTGAGCTTTGATTTTTCTTTGTCAAAAAGAAGCAGTTTTTTATGACACAAGCTTGAGATGGAAATTGCTGAGCAATTGCACGGCCATTGAAGAAAGTTTCATAGGAAAAGGTAAATGCTCATAAATTCTTGACCAACCATCACCAGGGACCATTTCTTCTCCAGAATTTTTTATGGTGAACTATTTTTCTTTTTCCTTTTTTGTATTGTGAAGGAAAAAAAAAATGAAAAGATGTTAAATTTTCCATTAATGAACCTCTGTTTTATGAAGCATTTATTGGTTTCAGATGGCTTCCCAACGGCACCAAATGCCTCAGCTTTTAATTCCCTCTCCATCTAATCCAATTTCCTTCTCTTTGCAACTTCCCCCGCTCTTTTTAGACACCCAACAGAAAATATTTGATGTTTAACTGTTTCTTATTATTTTTTTAATCTGCAGAAGAAGAAAAGTAGAGAGTACAGGTAAATGATTCAGGTCTCTTCGAACACATCCCAGAAATGATTTTGGAAGGAACCCAGCTAGCTCTTATTATCATCACTTCAATTTTCCTGGTTACATCAGCCAGAGCTCATAGTCATAACTCATCGTCAATTTGCCAGAAATCTTGTGGAACCGTTGAGTCAGCCAAGTGGGTTCCTTACCCATTTGGCTTCTCGGATGGGTGCGGTATTCGACTGAACTGCACCCAACAGGGAGATATCATGATCGGAGGTTTCAAAGTCCAAAACATAACCCCAGATGGTATCTTTATATATCTTCCAGCAAAATGCAACCGCTCTCTTGAATTGATTAAACCTCTGTTTGGCCAGTACTACTCGCCAGCCTGGAGAAACGGCATTCTCCTGCAAAATTGCAACAGGTCTTTAAACAATTGCCTTATACCCACGAGTTCCTTCTTGAACCAGTTGAAGATACCGAACTGCGATGCTAAAAGTGACAATCTAAGCTGCTATTCTGTGGAGAAATTGAGCATGGGTATTTTGCCTTACGAGAATTTGAGCTCGACTGATTGCAAGTTCGTATTCTCTTCGTTTGCAGTTGGGTCGAATAACCCAGTGCTTTCGCTCGAGTTCGAGCGAGTAGAGTTGAACTGGTGGCTTAAAGGGAATTGTACAGCTGATCCTTGCTCCAAAAATGGGACTTGCACACAAGTTATACTTAGTAATGGGACGATCGGCCACCGATGCCGTTGTAATGAAGGGTTCACCGGAGATGGGTTCAAAACGGGTGAAGGTGCGGAAGGTTGCCGGAGCGGTGAGTCAAATCTGTCTTTTGATTTATTTGTTTGTACATTTATTTATTTATTTAAATATTGTTTGTGTTTGATTTTTGGTGGGGTGGGCGTGGGCATGGGTTGGCTTTTGATTGGGGAAAGTGGGTGCCTGAGTTGGCTAATTGGAGTTTGGGGAAAGACATTTCAATGGAGTATCGGCGGTCTCTGGTCATAAAAGCTGAAAAAAAAAAAGAATTTAGAGTTTAAAAATATGACCCTGAGGACCATATGGGATATTGCCTAATCAATGTTATGTTAAAATTTTGTTTAGGGTTTAATGGCAAACACATTTTCTTTCATGAAAGTAGTCTTTTATTTTTCTTTCTTACAAATGAATACATCGAATTCAAGACTTTATACTTCTTAATCTTTAAAGCCGGAGAAACACCTTGAAAGATTAGTGTTTATAAGTGGAAATAATAGTTAATGACATGCATATACAAGGAAAATACTAAAATTTTGACTTTTAGGGTTCCAATGTTGTGCATGAAGTCATTTTAGACCAATTCAAAGCAATTCTAATTGCATTTCACCTTATTTTTTATGTCTTACCCAAACACAAGTCTGACCATAATCAATGCATTATACCTGCCACGATCATAGCCTCCTGTAGCGTTTGAAAAATCACTACCCTTTTTTTGACTTTGCTAATCCTGCCTAAAATTAACATCCTTCAAGAATCTCAATCTTTTAACTACAAAGTTGTTTAGGTGAACAAAGCCATTTGACCAAATTGTGGTGTGAGACTAAAGGGTCTTGTTTTTGACTTGGCAGAATTATGGAACTACTTTGTCTGTGATTTTGTGACTAACCATTGGACATAAAAAAGATGGAGAAAATTTTTATGGATCCATTTTTCTGTAGCTCTGCTCGTTTCATTAGCATCAACGGTTTAGTGTGTCGGAGTCCCACACCGGAAAATAACATGAAAATGTAGCAAGGGGTAACCCAACCAAATTGGCTTAAGTCATTTTGGTAGAGGCAACCTCGAGCTCAAACAACTAAATCATATCAACAGTATTCAGCACTTTCTGAATAAGAGAAAATTACAGAGTGTGATAAATGTGCTTATACATATGCAATAAAAGATGGTGGAAACGGATTTTGTTATCTAAACGATTTTGGTTTGCACATAAAAATGTGTCTGGTTTGGCTGTCTTTTGTTTGAATTTAGAATGGTTTGAACTTTTTTCTTTCTTTTATTTGATATTGCTATAAGGTGGTATTACGGGCTAGTTTTTGTGTATCATACTTAAATGGTTTGAACTTTGAACCTAAGGATTACAGAAATATTAGACTTGTAAGTGTTGTCAAACAGGGGAAAATTTAGAATGTAATTTCAATATGAAATGCAAGTGTAATCTGATTTATGATCACATTTTGTACTTGTATCCTTGTAATTTTCAAATAGACATCTCTTCTGATCTTTCCTGATTGCAGCATCGTCAGTTTCTGGCTGCAACCCGTCAAAGTACATTAATGGGGAATGTGGTGGAACTACTAGAGTCGGTGTTCTTGTTGGAGGTAAGTTTCTTAAGCTATACAACAGTAACAAACAAAAATTTCCATTTCCTCCTTTTTTTATCAACTTTTGAAATCCATGAATTGCAATTAAGTTAATGTCTTTTGCTTTAAATGGAAGAAACTCTCAAGGTCTTTGAACCACGAGCCTTCTGCATATTTAAATTTATTTTTGGGTGGTTTTCCCCAACTTTCTGCTTTAAAATGTGCTTTTCAACTCATTATTTATTATTTAATAATTTAGATTTTCATGCACAAGAATGATGAATAAATTTAGATGCATGTCTTCAAGTTAGCTGGCTACTACTAGATAGTAATTCTTTTTTTTTTTTGGAAGGTTCTAATTTTACATATGGTTGTCTTTTGTGCATAGGGCTGAGTACATTTACCTGATTCTGGGTTTTTGCAATAATCTTGAAAAATATCATATTAGTTTCTTTTTCTCTTCACCCTTCTGAATGTCACAATGGTCCACATTTTTATGTTGTCAGGGATTATTGCTGGCGCATTGTTAATGGCTGGTCTGGCCCTTATCTGTTACTTTGTTCGACGGCGATCCACTTCTTTGAGAAACAGGTTGAGTGCAAAGCGACTTCTATGTGAAGCTGCAGGCAATTCTAGTGTTCCCTTTTACGCATATAGAGAAATTGAAAAAGCCACCAATGGCTTCTCAGAGAAACAAAGGCTGGGAACTGGAGCCTATGGTACAGTTTATGCAGGAAAACTCCACAATGATGATTGGGTTGCTATAAAAAAGATCCGACATAGAGATACTGATAGCATTGATCAAGTCATGAATGAAATTAAGCTCCTTTCCTCTGTTAGCCATCCAAATTTGGTCCGCCTCTTAGGTTGCTGCATAGAGGAAGGTGAACCGATCCTTGTATATGAATTTATGCCTAATGGAACCCTGTGTCAGCATTTACAAAGAGAGAGGGGCAAAGGGCTTCCGTGGACTATACGGCTTACCGTTGCTGCTGAAACTGCTAATGCTATTGCTTATCTTCATTCTGCCATGAACCCACCAATTTATCACAGAGACATCAAATCTAGCAATATACTTTTGGATTACAACTATAAGTCTAAGGTAGCTGATTTCGGCCTTTCTAGACTTGGCATGACTGAGTCATCTCACATCTCAACAGCCCCACAAGGGACTCCAGGCTATCTTGATCCTCAGTACCATCAATATTTTCACCTCTCTGATAAAAGTGATGTTTACAGTTTTGGAGTAGTTCTTGTAGAGATCATAACCTCACTGAAAGTAGTTGATTTTTCTCGACCTCACTCTGAGGTAAACTTGGCTGCGCTGGCTATTGATAGGATTGGAAGGGGTTGTGTTGATGAGATAATAGATCCATACCTTGATCCACATAGGGATGCTTGGACATTATCATCCATACATAATGTGGCGGAGCTTGCTTTTAGATGCCTTGCTTTTCATAGGGATATGAGACCTACAATGATGGAAGTGGCGGAAGAGCTAGAGCACATAAGGCTTAGTTCATGGGTTCCAAGCATGTACTCCGCCTCAACAGCAGCTTCCTCTTGTTCCTCACCCGACAATGGAAGTGAGAAGTCACTAGGTGTTTCCTCAGTTAAGAAGGCCGGTGTAGCAAGCCAGAGATTACTTGTTCCACAGAAGGCAGCAGATTGTTTGACTTCATTGGAGGAAGTGAAAGATAGCTCACCCGTTTCTGTGCATGATCCTTGGTTAAGTGAACAGAGTTCACCTTCAACAAACAGCTTGCTGGGTAATGCAGTCCAGTGACAAAAAGCTGGTTCGTTTGATCAGTGCTTGGCTTCAAATACTTTGTGTGAATAGGATTGAGGTATCTTATAGATTTCAATTACTTACTGCTTATAGGTCTCTTACGGAGATATATCTTGTTCGTATGACCTATTGTCTCTTTACAACATATTTTTGCAATGTTGAAATGAAAAGGATGCAGAAGTCATTACTAAATAGATTCTGCAAATGTTTAGCAAGAATGTGAGATTGAAATTTGTGTGCTCATGAACGTGGGTTTTTGCGTGAACAACCTGCATCTAAGCTGAATTTATTTTCTCTGTTCTCTCTTGAGGATAGATAAATTCTTGTAAATGATTGAATGACTCTGATTAAAGCAAAGGCAAAAATTCTTCGCATGAATATGAGGTGTGAATGAATTTGGTAATTACAAATTGCAAGAATTCTAAATTGAGATAAAATTTTACCATATGTTCAGGAATGGGACAAAAGATTCTGAGTTTCTGACTTTGCTTCCTTGGATTCAATACTTGATGCATTTGAATGGTACTTATTTGGTGACTTTATGATGTTTAAGATCCCAGAGAAAATAAGACATTCTAAGCTCTCAACGTAAAATCTTCATCATTGCCACACATTACCATTTTAAGAATGAAACTTTGTTCTCATTAATTAAGGATTTCAAGATGAAAAAAAAAAAAATACCCTTGGCCTTTGACGATCTATGCTGCAAGCTCTCACTTTTCCAAGGGTTTTACATCGTGGCAATAACTGGCCTGAGCATCCTCTTTGTTGAATGGATACGCTTCCTGTTTAGGAGTTTATAATTTGATTACAAGTTTAACTTCAAAGTTTAATGCCCTGGAATTAGAGGATTGATGCGGTGCAATTGAATTTCATAAAAAGATTGATGAAATACAGTCATTTTCTTTATCTCTCTTTCTTTCTTCTAGACAGGTTCTTTTTCTCTCTCACCATCTCTCGTCCTCTCGCTCTATTTTCTTTTCTACTTTCCCTTCCTTTCTCTTCTTCCAAACACTCTCCTAGGTTGAATTGATCAGGTCGTAACACAACGATTCTCACAATCCTGTCATCTATGAAGATTTCTTTCCTTCGAAGATAAAAAATGATCTCGAAATGCTGGAAAGCAATTTGTTCTGATGTGTTTTATTTTGTGTTTTGAGACTGAGCAAAAGATATTATGCTGCATGGGATCAACTTCTGCTATATTGATGACATAATTGCTCAGTTATATATAAATAAAAAGCCAGATAAACAAGCGCTTTAACAAAGAAAGAATAGATAGAAACCTCTTCATACGGTAGAGCAGCAGCAGAGAGGTCCTTAGAGAAACCCGGAAATCCAGCCGCGCCGATAAGAAAAGTCCCATTCCCGCAAGCACAGAAACCACAGCTATTCGTTTATTTACATCTTTATTTGGAAATTCAGGTGATCCAGAACCCGGCGACAAAGTTGAACAATCGCTTTAAGTATCGGTTACTGAAGCAGGCTCAACAAGGACATTTTCCTGCATTGAGGTTGAGGAAATTAGAGTCTTTCACATTGGGAACCGAAAGAAAAATGAGAAAAAGGTGAACCTTGGTGGAGATTTCTGTGGGATTGAGGTCTTTTTGACAAGCTACTACGGTTGGGAATCTACAAGGCTTGGTTCCGTAGTTGGATGAGAGGCGGTGGAGGTTAAGCTTCCCGAAAATATGGCCGGAACCTATGGAGGCCGAAGGGGTTTGAAGCCACACGAGCCATGGAGATAGAGTTTCTTCCTTGTGGCGGCGCACTGTATTTGAGTTCGCTATGAAAGCTAGACAAAATGCAAAGATTTGACAGAGACCAGCGCTCGGTAATCAGAAAAATGCTAGTTAACAAACCTTGTCCTTTGTTCTTAACGAATTATATCTTCTAACGACGTATGATGAAAATGTAAGAACTATTAAATGTGCTTGCATTACTCTGTAAATCCTGTTGATATTATTGAAGTGTGCCTCGAACTAACGTCACAGCCTCAGTTGTACGAAAGAAATCATTACTTTTATTTAATACGTTCTGAAATTTAACAGAGAATGAAGTTGATTAGAAATTGGAATTTACATCCCTCATATCAGAAAAAGCTCTTTGAACATCAGATTATCACCGACTAAATCATGATTTTTGACCTTCAGCTTCAGGCCCCAAAATCCCATTTACTATGGAAGTAGCCACTAAAACGCCCACAACTTCCGCTCCCGCCACCGCGCCGGCTTGTGCCAGCCCTCCGAAGCTCACTGCCTCTTCTATTTCTCTCTCAGCCGTTTTGATCCCTTTTTCCGCCGTTTCAATCTCTCTCTCTACTGTTGCTATTCCTTTCTCCGCCGTTTCAAGTCCCTTCTCTGCTGCCTCGAATCCTTCCTTCACAAGCTCCTCTGCCTTCTCCTCCGCTTTCTTCAGCTTCTTCTTTAGTCCGAACAGTGGAATATCCTCCGCAAGCGACGCCAATTCTCTGACCGTCAATACCGGTGCTGCCGTTAGAAGGAAGAGCAACTGCCTCCTGCTGGCGACAGATGCCGGTAGAGATTTCGGACCGTGCGCCTTGCAAGATGGGGGGTGCGCATTGCGCGCACGGTGAAGAGAGAGAGCTTGGAGAATAGGTGGAGAGATTGTGGAAGCCATTGATTCTACAGCAGGAGGATTATCTGTATGAAAGAGAAATGAATATATGTGGCCTGTGGTTCCCTGCATTTGCAGATGGGCAATACAGTCATTTAGACGACAAAGGACAACGCTGTCGTTTTTGCGTTGTACGTTTTCCATAGGATTTCCCTCGTTTTATCCAAAATTTTCCGCCAGAAAAATAGAATAGACAACCGTTTCCCTCTCACATTTCCGGTGTTCATTTTCCAAAATCCAGACCTAAACTGTGGCGGAAGACGAAGTGTGGTATCGAAATCATTAGTGACAATGACCGAACAAACCGTAGCTGAGGCTCCAACCGCCTTGGAAACCCAAAACTCGAACGAGGGCACCATCGAATCGAACGTCCAGGGAGGCACTGAGTCCACTTGCAATAACATCAGCAACAGCGGAGAAGCTTCGGCTCTGACATCCGACGGAGATGGAGAGAAATCGCTGGAGTTAGTGGCCGAGTTGACTGATAGAGGAACTAAAGCTCTTAAGGAAAGTGATTATGGCGAGGCCGCCGAGTGCTTCAGCCGTGCCCTAGAAATCAGGTTAGGATTTCAATTTTCGATGTATTTCTTCATTTTTTATTCTGCTTTAATTGCTAAGAGACTCAAAAAAGATAAAAAAAAAAAAAAGTGAAATCAAGTTTAATTTCTATGTCTTCTTTTTCCCCCTTTGATTTTTTTTAGGGTTTGTTAGGATTTTCTTTTGTCTTTTACCTATTATCATGTGATGCTGTTTGCTTTTCTTAAATATTCACTTGAGACACCTTGCTTTCTATTCTCCCATAAACCTTAGAACATTATTTGTAATGGTGTTTGCATCTGTTTGGTTGAGGGTTAGGCAGTTATTGTGATCCTTCAGGTCCTGATAGAATGAACAGGAACGAAGTGGTTAAATTTGGGCTTTACGCTACAAATTGTGGCAGATGCTGATTGCGCATTGCTGGGATATGCGTTTTCTTGTTTGTTGTTTTTGTATAAGTTAAACAATCATCGGATCCTCCCTCCTTGGCATGCTTGTTGGTTATTATATCCACTAGTTCTTTATTTTTGTATTAGTTTTGCTTCCTTTCATGATTTAATTTTTGCAGTTAGCATAATGAGTTTTCCAATATTGTCATGTTATGCCTGGCATGTTTGCCTGCCGTGATCTGTGATTGTTAGTCTGCTCTATTGGAGTTTGTTGGGATCCAAGTTAAAATAGAATTAGGAGATTGAATTAATTAGGAACAAAATTAAAATAAAAAATATAGAAGTTTTGTTCTTAGAATTCGGTAAATACTAAATTGACTAGGAATAAAAGTTGTTTCCTATTTGGACTTTGAATGTCCATCACGTGGGGCTATAAAAGGAGGGTGTGCTCCTTTAAATTGAGATGAGAAAAGGCTGTTAAGAGAGCAGAATATAAGTGGCAGCAGCCAAAATTGAGAGGTGGACTGACTGGATTAAGGCCACCGAATTGTGAGGTTTTATATTTGTGAGTGATTTATTGTAAGTGACAGAAAAATAATTAGTGCTTATAAATTAATTTTCCTTTAACAGTGTATTTGTTAGTAGAGTAAACGTACGCGGGATCACGTTGAATTTGTGTTCTCTAATTTGTGTGGACTTGATTTTCACAACAAGTGGTATCAGACTGTTAGATTTGTGACTTAAAATCATAGTGGATTTGGAAGATATCTTTTCTTAATTTGAGTCAGAGAAATATTATTCAATAGAATTGAATATTATTTCTTGTATAGGATATAACTCTTATCATAATGGTATTCTTAAATTAAGTTAGATTCCTAATTAGATTATAACTAAGAGGACTAACACTATAATAATAGTAGGATGAAAATGTTATTTGGTTTTTGCCTAAAGCAAGAAGTGACTTTGTCCATTGTGGAGAGGCCAAGAGGGACTCTTGCCCGTTGCAGTCCCATTGAGGGAAAGAGATGTCGGTTTAAGGTGTAGAAAGGAATATAGAATTCAAAAGCAAGGAATTCTTGTGTATTAATGGGGCCTCTTGCCCATGTCATTGAAGATACCCTTTGTAGTGTATAGAGTAGTTAAAGTAGTAAATATATTATGTTATGTCTAGAGAAAACTAAGAGGGACTAATTCATATATTTACTATGAGCGGTTATGTGGTGAGGGTTCTGTCGGGTGTAATTGGGATAATGGATAGTTAGTTTTGAGTTTGTAATTGATGATTATTTTATTTATAGTAAAAAATGGAATGGCAGTTATATAGCCCCTATGTTAAGAGAGTGAACCATGTAAATATTTTGTTGTAGTTGTTTGCTTTGTCCACAATGCATAACGGAGTTGTTTTGATATTCTGTAGTTGCAAGAATGTAGGGAAAAGAAGTCTAAAAAAGGATTTTTCAATTTTTAAAATTTCGTCTTGTATTAAAAGAATAGATGTTAGCAAAAATACTTCGTGATCATGGAATTATATAGGAGTTCTCTCACTCAATCCGTTTTATATTTGAGTGTGCTTCAATCCTCTCTCTTATAAAAAATTAACTAATCCTTATAATCTTAGGGTTTCACACTATGGTGAACTTGCCTTTGAATGCTTAAATGCGTACTACCAATATGGACGTGCGCTATTGTACAAAGCTCAAGAAGAGGCCGATCCACTGGCTACAGTACCGAAGAAGGATAGTGAATCTAAACAAGACTCTGATAAAGATGGATCTGTTAAAAATTCAATAAATGGAGAATCTTCCACTGCTTCTGTTTCAAGTAATGTAGAAGATGGGAAGCTCAATTCCAATAATCAAGGAGCAGCTTATGATGGTTAGTATTCTGCTGTCAGTATGTCTATAGGTTGTCGTATTAGAACTAAATTTGTTGGCAAAGTGACTTGTCACTTCTTCCTACAAATGGGTGATTAGCATGCTTTTAATGTTATATGATGCACACTATCGAAATTCATCAACATCCTATTCTTAGTTGTTTAATGGTACATAAACTGCAGTGCCTAGATTTTTTATTTCTCATTCTCTCACCACAATGAGAGATTCTTCAATAATAATTGTGGCATCAGTTTTATGTTTGATTGCTAGACTGCTCCATTCTTGGGTTTTTCATTTGTTAACAAGAAACTATGTCTTAGAATTGTATTTGAACTAACATATGCATGCTTGTGGTCGTCAAATGAACAATTGCAGTTAGTAGAGTAGATGGTGGGGTTATTTGATCATAATATGGAGAAGAAAGTGATTGCACTATATTATGGCCTAAGTTGCAGATTTATTTTTGATTGCCATACTGCTCAATTTTTTAGTTATTTGATTTGTTAAAAAGAAAGAATGTGCATGATTTCAAATTTTCTTCTAGTTCCTCCTTCCATGCCTTAGCAAAAGGGTTATTAACAATTTTTAGGTACACTGAGATGGTCGAAAAAGAATAATATTAGTCCTGAGAGTATAATGTTCTTCGCTATATCCTGCTGTTACATTTTTATTCTTTGCAGCATCTGGTGGGAAAGATCAGGAAGAAGAAGATGAGGATAGTGATGATGAAGACTTGGCAGAAGCAGATGAAGATGAGTCTGACCTTGACTTGGCTTGGAAAATGCTAGATGTTGCCAGGGCAATTGCTGAAAGACACTCAGGGGACACAATGGATAAAGTGGATGTGCTATCAGCATTGGCAGAAGTTGCTTTGGAAAGAGGTATTTATACTGAAATTTGTAATATTGGTCACTAGGTATATACAATTTAATAATTTCTGCATGGTTTCTAAAGGACTCCTGTTTGACTTAAATGTGGTTTCTATCTTTGTTTTGTTTTGTGTAGAGGACATTGAAACATCTCTCAGTGACTACCAGAAAGCATTGTCCATTCTAGAACGGCTTGTTGAACCAGACAGTAGACACATAGCAGAACTGTATCCTTTTTAAGGTATAATTACTCCAATTTGGGATAATGAGTATCACCTATTGCTAATAAATTTTCTAATTCATGAATTTTAGTATGTTTCATTTTGCTTTTTTGTTTGGATCAATTAATTATCCCAATTCTTTTATTTTGTGCAGCCTTTTCTCTGTCGCACCTTAACTGGAAATTTCTAACATGTTTCATTTTCCTTTTTTTTTGGATCAATTAATTATCCCAATTCTTTTATTTTGTGCAGCCTTTTCTCTGTCTCACCTTAACTGTAATTTAGAAATTTCCGTATATGTTTGTGTTTGGAGATTGGCTCTAAGCCTCAGGAAGCAATTCCTTATTGCCAGAAAGCAATATCAATTTGCAAGTTGAGGCTGCAGCAGCTCGTGAATGAAGTAAAGAGTTCCTCAGAATCAACAAAGTCATTGGCAATTTCTGAATTAGATGAGGGTGTCCAGCAGTCATCCAATGGCTTGCAGAATGATAAAGCTGTTACAGATAAAGAATCAGAGATTGAAACACTTACTGGCCTGTCTGGGGAGCTGGAAAAGAAGGCAAGTATTATCAGTGTTAGATATTAGAAATATTCTTTTGAGCTATCCTGTGTTTATTTTAAATCTCTGGATTTGCAGCTTGAAGATCTTCAACAGCTGGCCCTGAACCCAAAATCTATTCTTTCTGAGATCCTGGGAATGGCATCTGCCAAGTTAAGAGGTGGTGAGAAAAGTGCAGCTCCAGCTGTCGTGAATTCTTCACAGATGGCTACTGCTAACAGCAGTGGAGGTTTTGACTCTCCAACTGTTTCCACTGCTCACACAAATGGGAATGCAGTCACTCATCTTGGTGTTGTGGGAAGAGGAGTTAAGCGAGTGTTGATGGGTACAGGCTCAGCAGAATCAAGCCCAATGAAGAAAGCCACATTGGACCCCTTATCAGCAGACAAAGAAGATGGCAATAACCATTAGTGTTTCCAAATCTTGAATTGTCCATGCTTTGGTATTTGTAGTCCAAACTGGTAAGTTTTGAGTTCTTTTCTTTTTTTTACCTATGTTAATCTAAATATTGATATCATGAATCCTTGTAAGCAGCATAATTGTCTGTCTTAGATTGTTGTTTGGGCAGTATCCTGTTTTGTGATGCAGGTTGTAGTAACCATATCTGTTACTTATTTTGCAATCTGATTTGGAAAATGATATTTCTGTAGCTTCTAACATCCTTAAAAAGATTTCAGCTGTTCTCAATCTGCCACTTCACTGGTTAATGGTTGAGAAAGTGAACCTTTTGAAGCCATAATGCTATGATGGTTCTGTCTTAAACCGTTCATGTGTTGAATACATTTATATCTCATGGTTTTGTGGTTGGTTTCTCACTGAATTCCAGTGAAGCCCCAATCAGAATTGATTTTATGATGGCTAGTGCTGTGAAAATATTAGCACCAGCGAATAATTTAAATTTGCTGAATGCATCTTTACATCTCTTTTCTGTATATATATATATATATATATATTTTTTTTATGATATCTATCTCTTTTTCTATATAGTGATTCTTCTGTTTGGCTCCCTTTTATCAGTTAAGCCCTCTGTGGGGACGATCAGTGGTAAATCAACCTTATCTTGATTATTGAGTAAATTATCCTAAGCTCCATAAATGTAGACATTTTGTAGTCGGCCGAGCTGGCAGGTAAATTATTTAGGTCCTACAAACAATTTAATTGAATTCGGGGGCAACCTGTGCTGGTTTTCTTATAGATTTTTTTTTTTTAAAATTCATTTTTTTATGCCGCATCTGGGAGGATGAATTTGACCCGAGTAAAATTAAATCTGAATTTTGGGAAATGGATCGCACCACACTAATTGATATGGTGTTTGACAGCCTATAAAGTAAAATAGTCTAATGTTGGGCTGAATATGGTAATGGCATATAGCTGGTTATTTAGGGAAACAATGGTTTGATGATCATCATAATTAATGAGATGCGTTGAAATTTCACATCTCTTGAACTTGAAAAGTGTAAGTATATGACTGAGCTGGGAACTGCAGCTGAAAGAAACTGATCCAAATTTTAAGCCCTAAGCAGGACCACAAATGAGCGAAAACAACTATTTGGAGTTGTAACGATAGGGAAGGCAACAATGATGATAACAACTTATTCTCATGCAAACCGAGAAATATTTCTGGTTGAAAACAATAATTATAGAAGAATTTGGTAGCAATTACTTTAGCATTCCAAGCAATAAGAACAACCATTTGATTGCAACATTCTTTGTCCAAATGTGTCTGTTGCATCATATCAGACAAAAAGCTTACCTTTTTCTTGTCCTTCTGTTTTTGGGAAATCATCACTTTGTTGGACTTCCAAATTTTTGTATTCTTACCTAAAAAACTATCATTGCGTCTAGATTTTTAATTGGCAACTTTGTAACATCATAGCCATTGGACTGGGGGGCTATCAAGGCATTGAGCAGGAACTATAGTTGTATATACCATCCGAACCGATGATTTCAAGCCAAAGTTGTTTGATATAGAATTTAATTAGCTTGGAAGGCCAAGTATGCGACGATATCAAAGTGACAGAATTCTGCTATATAATGAAAGAAGTGAAACGCCAATATTAAAAGAAAACGCAATCCCTCGATCGTAAGAAGAAAAACCATGTGCTTTCTAGTGAATTGCAAACAATGCGGGAAGCATTCATGGGGAGGTTGTGGCCAACACCTTGCCACTCTCTATAAAAGTATTGACAAGGGAAAGCACTGCATGTGCCGGCCGTGGCCTGGCGTCATCATCCTTACTGAGAAGAAAGCTTCCGGCCAACAACCACCGGAAACTTTAGCTGCTTCAGCTTCAACTACCTCATCAGGTATAAATATAAAAATATATATGCGCCTGCAAATGTCAAGTGAATAATAGTCTATTTAAATGAGTATTAATATTTAAGTAACCGGCTTTCTTGATTTTTTTCAAGATTCAAGGCATCAGAAAGATGATATACGTTATTAGTTAGGTCATCAATCATCAATATGGCTTTCTTATATTCTAGCATATTAGATATCTTGTTATTATATTTCACGCATGAGTGTGTTATTAGCTATGAATCCATGAGTTGGTGTGTTGTAGTTGTTGAAGAATTCATCATTTCTTGCAAGAATGATGCTAAGATATGCCTTCATTCCAAATATTTAATGATCTCTTCTTTCAATTGATAGTGATCAACAAAAATCAACCTTTCAATGTCATCTTGTGAAGTGAAATATATAAAGAATAGAACAGTGCAGGTGAATATTAAACAAATAACGTCGTACAAAGAGTTTTTGGGATATCTTCTTAAATGCTCCCCTATAATAGAAATTTGTTTAATAATTGATGCAAATTTGTTTCTTCTTTTTATTACTTTTCCCCTTTTATTCATGAATCATGATATAAACGTTATATATTGACCTTCAGATAATTATCTAACTAATAATTTGTGTTATATAAATATGTACATGCAGGTGTTGAAAAATCTTCAAAGATGGATGTTGGTCAGCAAGTGCAGTGCTAGGGAGTCATGATGGGGCTATACCACCTTACCCTACCAAAATATGTTTGTCTAAGCTTGCCTATGGCACAGTATGTAATTAGAAATAATGCATTGGGGCAACTATGGTCAATGTTGCATTGACTAATCCTATTCCTATTTTTAAAATTTCCTTTGTTTTACTACCTTACTTTTTGTGTATGGATTAATTAATAAAGAATCAAACGATTAATAAAGAATCAAACTCTCTTCATCTTGTGCAGGGTGCCGTAATATTTAAGTTTAACGCACTAGTCTCTTGGGTATTGGTAAATTTTGGATGATTTTGTCATGGTTCTTGTGCAGCTTGTTTTTTACCCGCTAACTATTTTTTGCTGTAATACTAAAAGCATTGATGAGAGAGGAATTTGAAATCTAGGAAACAGCTGTTCTAGGGAGATGAAAATGGTGTCCTACAATGACTAAAGTGGTGGGGGAGCGGAAAGCCCATAGTCTCGTGTACTCGAGACAGTGTGACCCACATCAAGCACTCCATAACCAAAAGCATGGTCTGACCTTAGATAAATCTTTTGCTCTTTATTGTTTGGCTTTTGATGTTCTTTTCATTTAAGAGGAGCATAAACCACACATATACCTCAAAAATGGTGTGCCCAACTGAACTAAGCCATTCACTCTTTTTGTGCATTTTGTCTAATGATTAGTCACCAAACCACGTGAAATGCAGAAATAAAAGGGCTTCGTTAGTCCACTCCACTAATCATGTCCCTATCTTTGGAACTTTAGTTCAGTAGCAATTATCAGATGAGAAGATTCAGTTCTATGCAAGTGGGGATGGGTTTGTTTTCCCTTCCATAGCCACTATTTCTGACATCATCATCACCATTCTTTATTCTATCCAAATTTTCGTTAATGGTTTGATAATCATCCATATGACTCATCCTAATCATATTTCTGTTTTTAATTTCTTCTCTTCCTCTGGCTAGCATGTTCTATTGATGAAATTATGCATAGTCGTAAACACTATTAGCTGGCAATGGATGATCACATACTATTACTGTCACCTAATTAATATGGCCATAAATGTTGGGGAAGGAAAGGTATAATGTTAGATGTGCAGTTATAAATGAGAATGAAAATAATTTTTTTTAATTAGGCATAAATTTCTAAGTGAAGCACCATAAAAGAGCTCGAAATTTCAAAAAAATTCTAGGAGTTTTCTTTTTCATGTGGGTCATGGCCTCCATGTGACCATTTATTCCAACAAAGTTTTTGCATGAATCGTAAGTATGGCCATTTTAGTTTTAATCTTAGACGACATAATTCTCATAATTAAACCATTTCATCTCATTCATTGGGTTATTTTAGATCTCTCATGCACCTTCACTATTATAGTTTTGTCACTGATTAACTAAATTAGTGGACCAGCTAAGACTTCTGTACTATACTAATGCCAATTGGATTAGATTAAGATATGTTAGCTTCCAAAAATAAGAAGAAATCATCAAAATCCAATCGTTATTATCTTTTTGTCGCTTTGGCTGTGATGTATGTTTCAACTAAAGATTATGAATGTGGGGTTGTTAATAATAAGACATGCTTCAATGTTTTCCTTCTGGCTCCTAGCAATATTTCAGATTAAATATCATTTATTGAACTCTCATATTAAGTGTACCCCATCTATCATTATTAATCTACAAAGGTCGGTATATATTATTTGTTTATTTATATTTTGATCAAAGGTACATATTATTTATGAATCTATTCTCTGGCTGCAATACCTGACCTTGGACTTGGGTTGTAAGCCATGGCCATCCATAGGTAAAATTCAATTAAAATATTCCATAATTTACGCAAAAAGCAAGCAATGCTTTTATTGCCTAATGGGAGGTAATGATGGCCTTTTTAGAAGGGATGAAATTCCTTCATAGAGAGAGAGGGAGAGAGAGAGAGAGAGAGAGGGGAAAAGATATGGAAATTGAGGTTGTATTGCAGTAGTTGAGATTCTGAGTTGATTCAAAGAAAGCAAAGGGAAAGTTGGGTAAAGAAATAATTTATTGATCCACTTTTTCGATATCTGTTGAGGCTTTTATTTGTCCGTTCCCAGTTTATATTTGGATTCTCAGACTCTCTCTTCCTCGAGAAACACTGTGCCAGAAAGAGAGAGAGGCAAAAACATCTCTCTTTTTTTAGCTTCGTTCAACTGAATAGTTAATGTCACCCACCACTAAAGACTCCCTCCCCTGTACTCTGTACTCATGGATCTAGCTTTAACTCTCCATAAAAGTGTCTAACCAGGAGCACATTTTCTTTACGAGAAAAATGGCAGCTGAGAAGCCCAGCTCCAAGGGGCAAGCCTGGTTAGAGCTATTTTTGTTCAACTTTTCCTCTTTTCTTTAGCTATCTTTCTGCTTCACAAAATAAGAAAATATTGGCTCATATTTGTTCAATTTTTTGTTGCTGCAGGTTTTGCACTACTGGGTTGCCAAGTGACATTGTAATAGAGGTGGAAGATATGACCTTTCATCTCCACAAGGTCAGCCTAATAATGCCCTGGAAACTTTACCTACCCTATTGTAACTGTATAGTCCATGGCTATCTGAGACGTAATAACAGTTTCTATGTTTGTTTGGTGACGATGATTTGTTTCAGTTTCCTTTGATGTCAAAAAGTCGAAAGCTTCACCAACTAATAACCGAGCAAGAGACAAACCAAACATCCGTAGTAGAAAGAGAAGGAGAAGAGCAAGAACCTGGAGGGCATGAAATCGAGGAAGTTCACTGTCAGATTTCTCTCTCGGATTTCCCGGGCGGCTCCGAGACTTTCGAGATGGCCGTGAAGTTTTGCTACGGTGTCAAGTTCGACCTTACCTCTACCACCGTCGCCCCGCTTCGCTGCGCCGGAGAATTTCTTGAGATGACGGAAGAGTATGCCGAAGATAATGTAATTTCCAAGACAGAGCGGTTTCTCTGTCAATCTGTGCTCAAGAGTCTCAAGGAGTCTATAAAAGCATTAAAATCATGCGAGAAAGTGATGCCTCTTGCAGAGAGCTTAGGCATTGCGCAGCGATGCATAGATTCCATTGCTTCCAGAGCCTCCTCCGCCGACCCGACTCTTTTTGGGTGGCCGGTTAGCGACGGAGCTAATGAGAATAGAGCCACATCCAATCAGGCCTTATGGAATGGGATTGAATCAGCGGTGCGTAGAAAAGGAGCCGCCTCTGCGGCCACCGATGCCCCCCCTGTCGGTAGAGGTACTAATGCGGATTCATGGTTTGAACATTTGGCGCTTTTGAGCTTGCCTTTGTTTCAGCGATTAATTCTTGCCATGAGAGCGAGAGATCTGAGTGCAGATATTATAGAGAGCTGCTTAATGTACTATGCCAAGAAGTACATTCCAGGCATTTCGAGATTGAACCGAAAGCCATCATCGTCTTCCTCTATAACCTCAGAGAGCGAACAGAGAGAGGTATTGGAGACTATAATTTCCAATCTTCCACTGGAGAAAGGCTCCAGATCATCAACGGCAACAAGGTTTCTGTTCGGTTTATTAAGAACAGCAAACATTTTAAACGCATCCGAATCTTGTCGCTCCGCGTTGGAGAAGAAGATTGGGTCGCAGCTGGAGCAAGCTACACTTGATGATCTACTGATTCCTAGCTATTCATATCTTAACGAGACTTTATATGATGTTGATTGCGTGGAGAGAATCCTAAGCTACTTCTTGGATGGACTTGAAGAAAGAAATGCAACTGGAATTGAAGCGGAGAAGGATGGTGATCGCAATGTGAGATCGCCAGCTATCATGCTTGTCGGAAAATTAATCGACGGTTATCTGGCTGAGATTGCCTCCGATGCGAATCTGAAACCTGATAGATTCTACAATCTGGCAATCTCTTTACCTGAGCAAGCTAGGCTTTTCGACGACGGTCTCTACAGAGCCGTCGACGTCTATCTGAAGGTAACTATTGATTATATGCATTTTTAAGTTTTTTTTTTTTTTTTTCTCTTTTTCCTTTTCACGTCTTGTGCTCCTTAGGCATTTTAAGTGTCTCTATATTGAAGGCGCATCCATGGATATCAGAGGCAGAGAGGGAGAAGATTTGTGGAGTGATGGACTGTCAAAAGCTAACTTTAGAAGCGTGCACGCACGCGGCACAGAATGAGCGGCTTCCGCTGCGGGCGGTGGTTCAAGTTTTGTTTTTCGAGCAGTTACAACTCCGCCATGCTATAGCCGGGACATTGATTGCGGCAGATGCGGCGCCGCAGGATTTTGCTAGGCCATCGATGCTAGGACGGGAACAAGAAGGAGTAGAAGAGGGAGCAGTCTCGGCTGCTGCTACGGCGGTGGCGGAGGAGGCACAGGACAGCAGCAATACGTGGAAGGCAGCAGTGAGGGAGAATCAAGTGCTGCGACTAGACATGGATAGCATGAGGACGCGGGTGCGTCAGCTGGAAAGAGAATGTTCCACAATGAAGAAAGCGATCGAAAAAATTGATAAAGTGGGCCCACGTGGATGGAGGAGGTTCGGGTGCAAGTTCAAGACTCAAGTGTGTGATTCACATGAGCAGACGGTGGTAAACGCAAGGAAGGGACGGCACCATCATCACCAACAATAGGCCTTCTTGTACGTGAACATCGAACACGACATGTCGTTAATTGTTTTATTGTCTGGTGTGAGTTGACCGATTTACACTGTGTAGACAAGTGTCTATGCCTAATAAGTTGTAGATGTAATTTACTGCCACGTTCTCATGGTCTTAAAAAGGTCTAAAAAATAAAAATAAAAATAAAAATTATTATTGCTTGATTGGCCAAATTTTCACGGCTTTTGAGGAAGTGGGTGCCTTAATGAAAGAGCTTGAGGCATGAGGTGTCAGTAGAAACTACAGTCTCTCTTTTGGATAAAGTTTGTGCAAATGTGAATTCTGATGTTGTCGGAGTCGCTTTCTCTGATTGGAAAATTGCTCTAGAACTTTCAAGCATCAGAAATTGTTGGATATATTGGGTCGTTTGATATTAAATTAAAATTAGACAGAAATTAATTGATTTGATTAGATCTGATCTTTAATTAAAATCATTTCTTTTAAAAAAAAAAGTTCTAAAAAAAAACTTTCATTCACAGATTTAATTAGAAATACAATCAAACGAAAATAATAGTCTATTTCTAATTGTTTAGGGACAGAAACTTTCTCTGGGTGATTTTTTTTTTTCTTTGGAACACGAGGTATTGTTTTTGTCAGGATTTCATCAGTCGTTCTTGCTTTTTCTCAATGAGGGATGGCTTTCCTTCCAGCATGGATATAGGTCTCTCTCCCATCTCTGATTGGGTTTTATATAGTTTTTGGGTGTGTTTGTGTTGCATGCAGGTATATTTTGTATTGAGAGAGTCCTTTGAGAACTTGTGACGAGTTTAGTTATGTGTGCAGCAGCGACAAGCTTTCCTGTGGCCACGATTTTTTAAAATTTATTGTAGGTTCTGTTCTTGGGTTATGATTTTAGGTATGACACGACTCCTTCATTTTTTTTTTTGAACTGCACACGACTCCTTCATTGCTACTTGTTAGCCTTCTATACTTTAATAGTTATAATGTTAGAGAGCTCTATTATACTGTCCCTAGAATTTGAGAGTTTGGTTCTTGGTGAAGCTAAGATAGAGCTCTAAGACATCTTTGCTTTTGTGGTCTCACCTGGGCGTCGGTTGTTTCTTCCTCTACGGATGTGAGGCATTCTTGGTTCGTTTTCAATGGTTTTCGGCATTGGGTTATTTGTTACGATGGTTGCTGCAAAAATGCTAGGACTCCAAGCTTGTGCGATGAAGACAAGTCCCGAATCTAGTTTCAACTATGTCGGATTTTCGGCGTTGAGTCTAGTATAACAGGCAATGGGCCTAATTCGTTAAGGCTGGATTCTTTTGCTTACCATTAGATATACTCTATACTGAACCTTGGTCTCAGCTTTAATTGAAACTATTTTGTTTAGGTTAGCTTGATTAATTAATCTATTTTACCTTTTTACAAAAAAACTAATTGGTTTTAAATACCTTTATGTAGCAAAGCAAAGCCAAAGCATGTCATTATAAAATAAAGTTTATGTACTTCACAAACAAATTAACATTTTTTCTCCTTAAAGTTCGATTCGAGCATTAAAAGAAATGAATAAGCCGATGCTTTTATAATGACCCAAAGGCCATAAAACTCCTATTCTGTCAGCTAGTTTCAGGAGGTGGAAATAGCTCTGCACCATCAGTCAGCTTTGCACGGCGATAGAAGAAAGAAGATCAACCATCTTATTAGCTTCACGAAACACATGCTGCAAGCAAACTTTCCATGCTTAATCGAACAACTGCTTACACTTCTCCACCTCATTCAAATAATAAGGATCTATCTTCGAAGATTTCACCGTATTTTGTAATTTTTTTTTCTTAATTCAGCACAATTTTGCGATCCTCTCTATTCTTCTTGTCATTTCTCTCAATAATTTCTCTCTCCTCTCTCTCTTGGCCACTGCTTCATCCTATCTCTGTTCCCCCTTTCCTTTTTCTCTATTTCTATCCACATCTCGCTCTCTGTTCCTCCAAATTATGGAGCATTTTCAACTGGCTATAATGGAGAAGCAAACCCAATACTCTGCCAAGAGAGAAATTATATCTTAAAATAGTGATACTACCCTCAAACAATAAAGTCCAAAAGTCAAAAGATATTTATAGCGTGGATAGTCAAAGCAAGAAATACTTCTAACGTGGCGAAGAAAGAAGCCTGAACGTAAACTTAACAAGCCGAGCAAGAAGAAAGGACCGAATAATAGCTTTATTCGCTCAAGAAGGTTGTCACAACCCAAACTATGAATCAGACCGGTATTAGGACTTGGATCAGCATAAAACCCTCAAAATCCGTAGTAAGCCTAACTATTTTCTAATCCAACTATAAGGCCCATCATTGTAGTACAATTTCAAGAAAATAAATAGATAAAGTCAGATCATAAATTGAACTATCCAACGGGAAGTTTTTATCTCACGCGACTTGTAAATATAAAATAATTCAATATATCTCAAATTGGGGAGCTCAACTCACCCTCACAATTCTCAATATAGTCAATCAAACTAATAGAAGCTCATCTCCCTCATCCAAACACAATCTATCTCATGTATCCATACATAGTCATATAAATAATATTACAACCCCAGAATTTAGTTATTACAAATCTAAATAAATATTACACTGCCGATGCATGCGGAGTTCTAGAATAGAATTAAGAAAAATATAATACAATTAAACTTTTTTGACTAAACCTGCGAGAAAAAATGCAGGTTATTTTCAACAAGAAACTCTCCTGTAGCTTGGAAAAATATGGTAAACATGAGTGAGCATTCGACTCATAGAGTAAGATATTGATTTTAGATACAATTTCTATAATTATCTAAATCTAGTGCATCCTTAAAGATGAAATGCAACACATTCACATATTTCAAACAAGTCAAATAATATTTACATAAAAGGTAATTTGGAATACTCACACACCCGTATGTCAAATACATATGCATATATATATAAGAACTGATTCCCTATACAGCTCTCTTTGTCACGACCCAACTTATGGGCCGGACCGACACTAGGACTTGGGCCAGCCTAAAGCCCCCGAGGAGCGTAGTAAGCCAAACTATTCCTCAACCCAACTCTGAGGCCCATTTGGGCCCAATTTTAAGAATTCAACTGAACAGAGTCCGGCCATAAAATGGACCATTTAAGGGGGAGTTTTTGACTCGCCCGACCTGTAAACACAATATATAATAAATTGGGGAGCTCAGCTCACCCTCCTCATAATCAAATGTCATAAAAATAAATGGGAGCTCGGCTGCCTCATCCAATCCAACCATACATGCATTTAATAAGTTTACAGGTCTAACATGACAATTATATTACAGACCAAAATCAAATAAATATTTCTAACACATGCAGAATTCTAGGAGTTAACAGAATTATACAAACATTACAAACATTAATAGATGACCTGCAAGGCAGAGAGGCGGGTTAGAACTCAACAAGAAATCTCCTGTAGCCTTGAAAAATAGATGAACAGGAGTGAGCGTTCGACTCCGAGAGTAAAATATCAATTTTGACCATAATCTTTATAGCTATCTAAAACTAATGCACCCTGTGAAGTGAAATGCAATACCGTCATAAATTTTATACAAATCACATCAAAAGGCAATTTGGAGCAATCACACACCCAACACTGTCGAACAATACATATATGGGAGCTGATCCCCTATACAGTCCCCTTAATCCAACCTCTGCCAGCGAAGATCTCAAGTAGGACTTTCGCATAATAAACCAAATACGGGGTCTCAGTGAAGAACTCAAGCCATGTCTACCCTGAAGGACTGGGTCCCAGCGAAGATCTCAAGCCGTGTCTACCTGTCCTGTCCATATCCAGTACCATATCACACGCACGCCAACACACGCACACTGTTTCAAATTACCACAAACAACACCCATGGCAATTCATCAATTAAGAATGCAATATAAAACGTGCCTAGTATTTAACTACATAAATATATACATATAAGTGATGCATGAGCATGCTTGAACATAGAGTAATATCGAAATTACAATTAAAATTAATATTTTACTCACACACTTAACCGTAGTCACTGTGGCGGCTGGGCGAAGAAGGAAGGCTGTCTCGGCTCACCTGATAATTTATTACAATTATTTAATACTTTTGACTCAATACAAACTAAGAAAAAGATCAAAGATGTCCTAAGTCGTGCCGAAAATTCGACAGAGTCTCCCCTATACCTAGGACCTACCCAACCTGCAAAAGGGCTTAAAACGCACTTCTATATCCACAAACCATACACCTACAACTCAACCACATCACACAGCCCCTCTTGGGCCCATTCAAATAGTCATCAATCACAATATGTAAAATTACAGTTTAATCCTTATAATTGATCCTTTTGCAAAAACTACTCAAATGAGCTCTAAAAATTCTAAAACTTTGCCCCACGGTTCTTAGCAATATTACTAAGCTAATGCAAAAGGAATCATAATTTTATGAGCTACCATGAATATTTTACGGATTTCTGATCCAATTCAAGCACTAAACAATTAAGAAAAAGTAAGGTTCGGGTTTACCTATTCCGATTCCGACCCAAGGGACGCGCTTGGGATGTCTGACAATGGTGGGATAGCCAAAATCTAAACCCAATTTCAAGACTTTTTCGGTAGCCTGTCTGTCTGGCCGGAAATTTGTAGACCCGGGCAACCGTTGAATTTCTGTGAATTGAAGGTACCTACATGAAGCCCACAACACGGGAGTTAGTATAAAATTTTTACGAAATTTTCTAAACTCATTTAGTGCTCGAAAAAACACTACGAAGTTTCGTGGGGCCCACCGAAAAACGGTGTCAGAAAATTTTAAAATTTATATTGCCGCGAAGCTCTCGATGAGTGGAGCCCTCTGGTACTTTCGGTTTTCTCTTGGAGTTCACGGTTTGCGAGAAATCTAGCCCAAAAGTTGAAAATGGGCTAAAACTTCTCGGACAAAAATTGGGCAAACTGCTAGATGGATTTTGGTGTTCTTAGTGTCTATGGAAAGCTCTCGAGGTATAGATGAAGTTTGACACAAGAACCGGTCCGATCGGTGGTCGGATTGGCCTGATTTTGGCTGAGAAACCGAAACAGCGTGCACGCGCAGAGGAGGACTTCGCGCGTCGTTTCCGACAGCCTGGAATGTCGGCCGGCGGTGGGGAAGGGTTGGGGCTGCGCGCCGATGAGGTGGGGAGGCTAGGGTGGTGGCGGCATGGCATGGGGAGAAGAGAGGAGAGAGAAAACAGGAGAGAGAGGAAGAGGGACAGGAACGCATGGAGAAGGAAGAAAGAAGAAAAGAAAAGCCAGTCCGATTCGGCCGATCTGATCCAGTCTAGTTAGATTCGGCCGGTCCAATTTAAGATACAAAATTTTAAATTTTTACTATGCCTTGGGACAAAAAACAAGGCCCAAAAATTTCGAAAAAATTCTAAAAAACTCAAAAAAATTCGTAGAATCTAAATATATGTTTAGTTTTGCCACATGATCTTTAAATTAATTTTTAAAAATCATCAAAGTTTTATAATTTCGAAAAATCGAACCCGATTTTTAAAATCAGGAAAATCTCAAATAATTTTCTAAAATTTAAATAAAATAAAATATTAATATTTTCCCACAAAATAATAAATTTAAAAATTAGGGAGTTACACTCTTAATTTCAACCTATGCTAGCAAGATCAACTTAAAGCCGGACTTTCTCTTAATATATAATTGTAAGGGTCAGTGAGATCAACTCAAAGTCGTACTCATCCTGACTTATCTATAGAAGAGATCAAGTTCCAGCGAGTTAAGCTCCAGTCGCGTTTACCCGTTCTACTCATATCTATAATCATACCACACGCACGTCAACTCACACACACAACTCCAAATTACCGTAAAGCAATATCAACAACAAATTCATCATATACATATGCAATACAAGGCATGCCTAATAATTAACAATATACATATATTTATAAGTGAAATGCATGGGCGTGCCTTGAATATATAATATTATTAAAATCATAAATAAAAATTAATATTTACTCACAGATCAACCAGTGATTATTGTTGTGGCTGGATGGAAGAAGATGGCTAACCCTAATCACCTAAACAATTATATTATGAATTTATTAGGACTAACTCAAATCAATAATTTAAAAAGGCAAAGACATCCTAATTTATATAGAAAATTCGGTAGAGTTTTTTCTATATCTATGACCTAACCAATCTGTAAAATAGTTCAAACAACACTTCTAAGACCACAAGCCTCAAGCCCACATATTAAAAACATCACATGGCCCCTCCTGGGCCCTCCAAACTATACCAAACTCAAGTATTCAGATAATTTAGCTATAATCCTTAAAATTAATATTCTGTAAAAATCATCCAAACTAGTTCTAAAAATTTTAAAATTATGACCTGCGATTCTTATCGATGCTATTAAGCTATTGCAAGAGGAATTAAAATTTTCTAGTTACCCACGAATATTTTATAAATTTTATTTAAAATTCGGTATTAAGTAAATAAGGCAATTCGAAGTTTGGGCTTACTTATGCTAATTCTGACGCTTGAAACGCGTCTGAAACATCTAAAATTGATAGGATGGACTGTAATATTGACGCACTTCTGAAGTGAATCCGGCAGCTTGTTTGTCTAGCCCAAAAATGTAGATCCGGGCACCGGTGAAATTTCTATGAAACAAAAGTACATACAGGAAGCCCACAATATCAAGAGTTAGAATATAATTTTTATTTAATTAAACAAGCTAGTAAATGCTCAAAAAAATACTGCAAAATTCGTGGGACCTACCAAAATTTTAGTGTTGAAAAATTTTAAAATTTATATCATCGTGAAACTCTCACCGAGTAGAGTGTGCCGGTAGTCTTGGAATTATCGTGGGGTTCCTGGTTTGGGAAAAATTTAGCCCAAAAGTCGAAATGGGCTAAAATTTTTCGGGCTTAAATCTGACAAATTACTGGATGAAAATGAGCGTTCTTGGTGTCTTTGGAAAGCTCTCGGAGAGTAGAACATGATTAAGACTGGACCCGATCCGATTGGTGGCCAAATCGGCCAGAATTGACCTTGAAAACTCAAAAGTCGAGTTACGCATGAAGGCTCCTTTGGGCCCGTTTTTTCAGGCGTTTGGGGCGGCGATCGGCGGCAGGGAGGGGTGTTGGTGGGGAGCCGGCATGTGGGGGAGGCAGGGGAGTAGTCTGCTGGCGCTTGGGAGGAAAGAGGAGAGAGAAAATGAGAGGGGAAGGAAAGATTGCAGAACATGCGAGGGAGGGGGAGAAAAAGAGAAAATGGATCAGTTTGATTCGATCGGTCCGATCCGATCCGATTCTATTTAGCTAATTCGATTCTGGATACTCAAAATTTTATTTTTACTCTGTCCTGTGACCCAAAACAATATCCAAAAATTTCAAAAAAAAAATTACAAAAAATTCAGAAAAATTTGTGGAGTTCAAATATAATTCTTAATTTACCACGTGTTCTTTAAATTAATTTTTAAAAATCGATAAAATTTATTGTCTCAAGAAAATCAAATCTAATTCAAAAAATTTCAATTTAATTTCCATAATATTTAATACAATAAAATATTATAATTTATATATAAAATAATTATTAAAAAATTTAGAGTATTACAAAGGCAAATAAAATCCTTACCGAGAAAACAATCACAGTGTCAAATATAACCCGGATTCCACAGACCGAGCTCTAATCCTGCCTATAATCCAATAAAAGCAAATATCAAGGAGATCACCATGATATTTAATCAAAATCATTGCCTTAAATAAAACAATGACTATTTTTTAAAAAAGTCTATAAATATCAGCCAAAGGACCAGGCACAGGTACGCCAACTACTTTCATAATTCTTTGTTATTAAGAATTTTTTAATCTCTTTGAAGAATTAAGATCTCTTACTTGAGTGTTAGAGTGGTCTATCAATAGACTATTCACCTTATACTTTTTTCTTATTATAAGTTTACGTGTCATTAGGATCAAGACCACAAAGACTATCAGCAATATCAATTAAGAATATATAAATATATCATTATAATTACTAAAATTATTTCTCTCATCCTCTTATGTAAGGACAGTTCAATACGAAGAGACGCTAACTGTGACCAACATAAGGGGTGGCTGGGCCTTCTCCTATAAATAGTTTTTTGAGTAAGATAGGGGCTGAGTCGTCTCTGTATTTGGGTTGAGAATTTGTGCTAAGCTTGATTTGGGTCACGTGTTTGTATTTATTTATACTTTTAGGGCCTTTTTGGTAAGTAACAGATTCAAAAATCAAAGGCTGGCCCTTGCAAAACACAGAAGCATATAATACGGCGACGTATAAGTTTGATGGGTCATGGAAACGCGGAGAAGATCGAGTCAAGCGAAGCCACGTGCAAACATGCGTGATGCCAACTGTCAACGGCCTGGAAAACAGTTAAGAACAAGAACTAAGAAGAAGGAAGATCCGAAACTCCACCGTTACCGTTCCATGGTATTCATTAATTACTATATTTAATTTTTAACATTCTCTAAAAGTAAGGTCCTACCTCACTCTTCAAAACGTCCTTATCCAGAACTAAAGAGCTGCTCAAAAACGCAATTTGTCATTTGATTTCTCTGTTGCAGCCTCTTCTCCTCTACAATTCTTGTGTTTTACATCTCAAAACTGAAAACTTTGCATAAGGGAGAGAAAAAGAAAAGAAATGGGGAGGATGGAGTACTTGAAAATGAGTACTGATCAAGTACCGGCCGATTTGATCAAGTCTGATCTCAACGAGCTCAAGGTTGCTGCCAAGCGACTCATCAATGATGCCACTAGGCTTGGCGGCCTTGGCTTTGGTACTTCTTTTCTCAAATGGGTTGCTTCTTTTGCTGCCATGTGAGTCTCACACTCTCTCCCTTTTATTTATGTACTTATTCTTTTGAGTTTTTTCTGGGCTGAGCCATGAGTCTCACTTTCAATTCAAATTGGGTTTTTGAAATTTAGCTTCAGTGGGATTTGTTATGTTACCATGCATCTTCCTTTTTCTGGTGTATTGGGCTTTCTTGGATGCGTGTATTCTTTCAGGATGTAATTGTGCATGTTTCTTGTTGTGATCAATTCGGTTCCAGCTTGACACCATCATGTTATTTTGGCTATTTGTAAATTTAAAAAAATTAAAGCAAAATGGAGAAATCCCACTTATTGGAAGATTGCTGGATGAATAACCCGTTCACAAGCAGGACTTTGGAGTTGATAAAGATTTGCTTATTTCTCAAATATGATGGGATTGGGTTCTTTCATATGCTGGGTTTTTTGTAGGAGTTAAAATGTTTGACTTCACAGCAATTTTCCTGCTTGTAGTATTTGAAGATACCAAAGCCTAGTGCTTGTGAAACTTAAGAAAGAGAAAGAAATAATTCAATGCTATTTAATCTCTTGTTCCTTCTTGAATTGGGAGATCTAAAAAAGAAATAAAGGACTATTTTCATTTTGGGTGGGTTTGAAGCCTAGTTTCTTCTTTGTTCTTGCTTAGATTTACCCATTTTTCTTCGTGTCCTCTGTCCATCACTTGGCAACTCATTCACTGAGGTTGACACATCCTAATGCTTATCCTAAGAGGTAAAACGTTGAGGATATTGGAACTAACTATATCAAGCAACTGCATATTTCTATTAGTTGTTCTGCATTTGATATGAACTATGTGTATAGCTTCATACCATGTTATGTTCTTTTAGTATGTGAATTTTGTAAGTCACTGATAATTTTCAATGTTCAATGCAGATATTTGCTGATATTGGATCGGACAAACTGGAGAACAAACATGCTGACTTCTCTCTTAGTCCCTTACATTTTCTTTAGTCTTCCTTCAGTAATATTCAATTTCTTAAGGTCTTAATTCCCTCTGATAATTAACTAATTGAGCTCTTCAGTCTTTCATTTATCTTCACTGAATTTTATTTCTTGATATATTTATCTTAAATTGCTCAGAGGTGAGGTCGGAAAATGGATTGCTTTCATTGCAGTGGTGCTTAGGCTTTTCTTTCCTCGACACTTCCCAGGTATAGGCTACCTGTGCATCTCATTTTTCCAGTTTTATTTAGATTTGCTATCTCAAATTGCCATTCTTTGTTGCTTTGTCCTCTGCATTTGACTGTTAATGATCTATATTGCTCAAGGGAACTAGAATTTGGCAAATTACTATCATACTTTTAAAGTTGTAACTCCCACTTAACTGAGTTGGTAATTTGTTTATTTGAGGATGGGCTATTTATCCTTTGAAACTATTCACTTTAGGCTATCTGCACTTCTGTTTACCTTTCAATTAACATTTGGAGATGCTTCACAAGTCTCAACTCTCAACAATGAACATTTGCTTACAATATTTGTGAGAAAATGCAGAGAGGTGGGGTTGCCTGCTTGCTTGATTTTGCTGCAACTATATATACCCTCTGATTTTCATGTGTTAATGATTAAGTGCCTTCACTTCCCCCTTTTTAATCCTACTTTCTGTTTATTGCCATTGACAGATTGGCTGGAGATGCCAGGATCATTGATACTTCTTCTGGTTGTGGCTCCCAGTTTCTTCGCGCACACCTTGAAGGACAGCTGGGTTGGTGTCTTGATATGCCTCTTGATTGGTTGTTACCTACTGCAAGAGCACATCAGGGCATCTGGTGGATTCAGAAACTCCTTCACACAATCCCATGGAATATCAAACACTGTTGGCATTATCTTGCTGTTGGTTTACCCAGTATGGGCACTGGTACTCCACTTCATCTAGGCGATTATAATAGCCCAATGAATTGGACTAGTCAACTGGAACTTGAGCAATCATTTTCATGTCTTATGCTTAAATCTATTTCTAAGATTTGAAATCTTATTCCTCAGCCTATTGTTCAAATTTTTACGAATCCTGCATTTGTTTGCGCTAATCTTTTTCGATCCAGCTTAATTATATGATGTAATATTGATAATCCATGCTCGTTTCTCAAATCATCTATAAAACAAATGCAATCTAGCTCAGTGCAGAGTGCTATCTTTTAGTGCTTGTGATATATGCAAAATTCACCTTATTTTTTACATATTAAGGCATTATTTCATGATAGTAGCTTTTAAGGTAATGTTTAGTATTTTGATCATAATTAAAACGCTACCTCTGTTATTTATATTATTTGGTGACATTTTAAAAGTTAATCTTTTTCATTAAATGCCGAATATTTTCACTTTAAATTACTATTATTATGTAAATAAATAATAATTAATATGTAAATAGATAAGGATTAGTAAAAAAATTAATAGTTATTGAAATAATTAATTATAATATTATGGACTTTGAAAAATATGGCCTAAACGATGTTATTATGCTCGATTAGGCCCACCGAATTAAAGAAAAAAATATAATATGTTTTTTTAAAAAAATTCGATTAGGGCATCCAACGTGTCGAAGCCGCTTTGAGTTTAGATTTCGGATGAGGCAGCTAGATGGTATATCGGTAATTTTAGCAGAGAATAGAGTAAAACGAAACCCTAGCTGTATCAACCTTAGCCTATAAATTGGTAACGAAGGCGTTCTGTTCTCTGAATTCTCTCTTGTTCCTTCGCTTATCTTGCGATTTTGCTTGTCATCTTTTGTTTATGTACAGATCTAGGGGTTGATTTCCAAATATATTTATAGCTCTAGTGATTAGGGTTTCTCTGTGATGAAGAAAAAAAGATGACGAGTCCGATCAATTTTTCCATTCTTTCAATGGTGACGACAATCGAGGCATTTGTCTGAGAGAAATCCTTTTCACTGCTATATTTTAATTTTTCTATTGTTATTTCATGATCCAATCTTTCTACTGAAGATATTAATCTTCGATCAGATGGTTTTTTTTTTCCTCTTAAATCGTTGAGAAATTATTTGCTGATGAAAGGCGGGCAGTAGTGATGATTGAGATATTTCACATTCTTATTTTTTAATGTGATGATTTTAACTCCTCCTACTCATTCTGAATGCCTGCTATTTATGCTTTTATGTTTCCTTGTTTTTTTTTTTGTTTTAATTAAAAAAAATGATTTTTGAATTTAATTTATGATTTAAAAAAAAAAAAAGAAATTTAGGAACTTCGGTATGGATGATCTGGTTGTAAAATGATGAGATTTGTTTATTTGAGATTTGATTTCTCCATGGCTTGAGACTTGAGGGAGGAGGAATTTGCAGCAATGATGAGAAGCAATCTCTCTCATTTTACACATTGAGGGCCACCTGTGATAGTCCTTCAAGCACTTTTGAGCTGCTCAACAACCTAGCTCCTCTCTCTCTCTCTCTCTCTCTCAGGAGATACAAAGATTAAATCAGCTTATTAAGTATTAGGGACTGGCGTGAATATATAAATTAGTGTTATTTTCAGCTCTAAATGGAACTTGTATACTAAATTTGATGAACGATTTAAAGGTTTAACTTAAGCAACATTCCAAATTCAAGAGAGATTATAACAAGGTATTTATATTGAGAAGTAAGGTCTTGTTATAATGAAATTGCTACAAACAAATCCAATAGAAAATACCAGAGATGAAAAAGGGGAATGGATACTTTTTAAGACAAGCCCTGAAACGAAAAATGGAGAAGAAGAGGGAGATGGGGCAAGGTAGTGAAGTGCCTGAAGCCATTTGCCAAATCCAGATCTCTCTCTCGCCAATCAATGAAGTCTGAACTCATCTTCGCATCGCCACTCTTCTTCTCAAACATTCTCCCAACGTTAACGAGGCCAAATCCCACCTTTAGATAAGCCCAATTGCTTCTGAAATCGATCCCACATCAAACCGCTAGCCGAAATGCAGAGATGGTTTTTTTTTTTTTTTTTTTTTAATTCAGAGATCGGCTGTCAATAACCAAACTGGGATGGAATTTTTTTTTTCTAAAATAACTTTAATACCAATTAATCAAAACATTAATATTGAATTGAATTTTGAAGTAACATTTGATGGAACCTCTTGACATGCTAAGCCAATAACAAACAGCACAACACTCTGCTTCTAATTTATGAATTATTTATTTTTGTCCGACAAAATTAAAAAAAAAAAAGAAAAAAAAAAGAAATTATAACTGGGAATTGTTTAACGATGGCCACGATTCAATTGAAATTGAACCGGAATCGAGCACTGCCCACCTCTGCTACGGTGGAGGGACATAGGATTTGGACATAGTTCAGCAACATGTTATCTATATCCCACATAAGAAACTTGCCACGTGGCAAACTCACAGCCATTTTCATTAGCTTCAATCAACCAATAAGAGAAAGCCTTATCCTATCCCTTATCTTACTCACGCCAAAGCGATCTCTTCCCACGCAAAAAAAAAACACATTTATTCCTTGTTATCGATAGGCAAATACATTTCCACGAGATACTGACGCAGAAGAGGAAGAAACAAGGAGAGTAAACTATGGCAGCCTCACTACAAGCAGCAGCCACACATATGCAACCCACTAAGGTAGCTTGGGCGCCTGCCAGGACCAGCAGCCTTCAGCTCAGATCTTCTAAGAGTGTGTCTAAGGCTTTTGGGTTGGACCCTACTAATGCTAGGATCGCTTGCTCCTTGCAATCTGACCTTAAGGACTTGGCTCAAAAGTGTGTTGATGCTACTAAGCTTGCTGGATTTGCTCTTGCTACTTCTGCTCTTGTCGTTTCGGTATGTTTTTTTACCTTAGCCCATTAATTCCCTAAATTCATCTGCTGCTATGTAATTAATCAGCATGGTCACATTCGCCTTGGACAAAATTATGTCTCTGTCTCTATTTTTCATAGCTTAGACTGCCCTCTTATCAAGAACTACTGTTTTACAAAGGTAATCTTTCTTTTATCTTTAAAGGCGTGAAGAGCGAAGAGCTCTAGAGTTTGAATATTTTCATCTATATAATTTTATGATATTATGCACTGAATTCCATTACTGTCTTTATGATATTATGCATTGAATTCCATTACTATCTTAGATCAGCTTCTAGGAGGATGCGCTTGATATTAATGCATGCAGCACTGTCTAAAATCCAAATTGGCCCTTAATTTATTGGTAAAGGTAAGTTGTTTAGGAGCCCGTTAATTTAATAATTGTTAAAACGAAAGAAGAAAGAAAAGAAAGTAGATAATTAGTTAATACGGTGAGACCCTTGATTAACCAGAACAAGATTGATTAGTGACTAACAGGCGAGCCCTGTTGACGACCACTTTGTTTTTTTTCCAGGGAGCAAGTGCTGAGGGAGTCCCAAAGAGGCTAACTTATGATGAAATCCAAAGCAAGACATATATGGAAGTAAAGGGAACTGGTACAGCAAACCAATGCCCAAGCATTGAAGGTGGGGTAGACAAATTTGCCTTCAAACCTGGCAAATACAATGCCAAGAAGTTCTGCCTAGAGCCTACTTCGTTCACTGTCAAGGCAGAAAGTGTAGCCAAGAAATCCCCACCTGAGTTCCAAAACACTAAGCTCATGACACGCTTGACCTACACTCTCGACGAGATTGAGGGACCTTTCGAAGTCTCCCCTGATGGAAGTTTGAAGTTTGAGGAGAAAGATGGAATAGATTATGCTGCTGTAACGGTGCAGCTTCCTGGTGGTGAACGTGTGCCTTTCCTTTTCACCATTAAACAGCTGGTGGCAACAGGGAAACCAGAGAGCTTTGGCGGAGAGTTTCTTGTACCATCCTACCGTGGTTCATCTTTCTTGGACCCAAAGGGAAGAGGTGGCTCTAGCGGTTATGACAGTGCAGTTGCCTTGCCCGCCGGAGGCAGAGGAGACGAGGAGGAACTAGCTAAGGAGAACATTAAGAATACTTCGTCATCAACAGGGAAAATTACCCTTAGTGTCACTGGAAGCAATCCTTCGACTGGAGAGGTTATTGGAGTGTTTGAGAGCGTTCAGCCATCTGATACTGATCTGGGAGCAAAGACTCCAAAGGAGGTCAAGATCCAGGGAATTTGGTATGCTCAGCTTGAGCAGTAGAGCTCTTTTTCCTATATGTATTTGTGTATTAATAGTCTTGGTTCAGATTTTACTAAATGTTGAAAGTGTTGCTAAAACTTTTCTGTGACCCAATTGAGTATCATTATCATCACCATCATCATAGTCATCTCCCCTGCTTGTGATAATGTTTGGAAACCAAGGGATTTGGAAGCAATTAGGACAAGACCCTCTGCTTTTCTGCTACTCTAATACCTTGATCAAGTCCTTGGTGGGTTATTCAAACACTGTAACGCTGAGGCTATAGGATTCTGCAGAACCAAATCATTGGAATTTCCACAGCAGGGTTAATATGGTTAAGAAGTAAAGTTTTGATAGTCAATATTGGAGGCATATATCATAGTGTAGACATCTGAATATTTTAGAAGAATTATGGAGAAAAGGCAACTAGGGTTCAAATTATTTAATAAGTATGGTCAGAATATAACATTCCTAGTTTTTGTTTCAATGAATAGTCAAAATATAATATTCCTTAGCTCTAATTTGTGAATATGAATCAGATGGAATTGATAAGTTCAGGCTAATTATAAGGTCTATTCCTGTTAGGTAAGCCAAAGAAAGTAATAACTAATCAATTTCATCCATAAAAATCTCATTTGATTCCATGAATACAGAGAATTTTTCTTATTTAAATTTATCTATTATGAACTTAAGATATAAGACGTGAAATTCATCATTTTCTTTTGTCTTAAATCAATTAGAGTCTAAATAAAAATTTCTCAATCATCTGTTACTCTTCTGAAATAATTTTTATTATTAATTTTTATATATATTTTTAAAAGAAATAAGAGTGTTAAAATTTAAATCTTTGAAATTTTTATTTTTTTTATTATTATTATTATTAATCGATTAATTTTAATGCGAATCTAATGCCTTGAAAAAAATTCATATAATTAAATTCAATTAATTTGAAATTGCAGATAAAAAAATAATTTAAAATTAAAATTTAATTATTTTTATTGTACTAATCGAGCAGTTTATGAATCGTCGGTGGATCATGATTTCTTTTACGCCCGGCTGCGGTCTTCACCTTATGGAGTGGCGGGTGGCTGGCAGCCAACTCAAACTGAGACTCTGACCTAATTTGCCATTGGGCTAGCCAATGGACCTACTAATCCACGTGTCCATCACCAAGTTATTATATCTTTAGGCATCAAATTTCCAATTGGGAGAACCAGAGAAGAAGAAAACTCTCCACGCGGGCGTTGCCATTGCGTTCCTTTGGCTTTGCTTTTCCTTCCAATTTCCTTCACTGGAATAACAATCTTGAATCTTTCCGATTAACCACAATTTCAAAACGATAACTATTTTTGTTCCTTAATTTGTTTCTTTTTCATTCTTGTGATTGATGAGAAAAGTTGCAGAGGAATGAAGTTTTGGACATGAAGAGACAGAGAAGTAGAGCTGGAAGATGGAAGAGGTGCCTGGTGCAATGGGGACAAGCGCTAGCTTGGCTCTGAGATTGGGTCAGGCTATTTTCTCAACTGCTTCTCTTCTCTTCATGTGTCTGGGCATTGACTTCTACAGTTATACTGCTTTCAGGTAATTCTTTGATTCTTACTTTCCTGCACTTTGATCAATTTAAATAGATCCTTTTTTTAATCTTTATTCAATACCCATATCTTTTTATTCTTTTATTTTCATTTTAGTTTATATCATTTATTTTGTATTTGCTGCAATTCCATGCTGTAGAATATTTTTCTTATCAGCTGTTTTGTTCTTTGCTGCTGTATTTTTCTTTTCATTTTCCTCCTAATTGCTCGTTAATTCTCAGCTGTGCCCTTGGAATTGGGCTCATTAGAGGGTCTGGGAGAGAGAGGTATGGGGATAACATTTGGGTTGTGAGTGAGTGCCAAATGCTAAATTTTGGCAATTAGGGACTATTTCATCTGGGGCATTTTACATTTGTTGCTTAAACACGTTGCAATTATCCCTGTCCACATTATATATAAACTTATACCCAATTGGGAACCAAATGTTGTAAACGTTTCAAACAGCTTTACATGGACCTAGTCTTTGTTAGTTGTTAGGACCATCTTTCCAGAGGGCACCTGTAATTAGCCTCTTTAGTTTGATGATGATGGATGGTCTGATCAGCTATTAGACCTTCTGTGTTTTCTAGTGGTGGATTGCCCCAGGGCACTGGGTTGAGATCTTCTGTTGTTCATATCAATGTTGAGGTGTTTGAACTAGGAACATTTTATAAATATTAATAATTTAAGTGTCCTTGGTGGTGAAACCTGTAGCGGTCTTCTATGGAAATTGTTGACATTCAATGTATATGTGAAGGAGTGAATACAATTCGCTGATCATTATCCTTCTGGTATTGTTTCTAAAAAATGCTAGTTTTTTTAAAAGAATTACTGGTCAATTATCTTGCCATTCAAATTTCTGAAATTATGGATTCTCCAAAGAACTACTGAAATCATCCATGTGATCTAGATGCAAATAAAGTGAATTTAGTATTCTTGTTCCTTTTGCTATATAAATACCCATTGGTTTATGAATTTCTTTCTGTTTTACCATTCTCAAATTTCCTTGGTTGATAGAATTCAGATACACATTTTTATCAAGTCATTTTGTGTGATTTTCATTACTGGTTGTCCCTTTTTGTGGCAGCTATTTGGTGACTGTCATGGGTTTTGTTATTCCATGGAGCATAACTCTGGTGCTAGTGGATGTATATTCTGTCTTTGTTAAATGTTTACCTCATCAACCAAGAATTCTGTCAGCCATTATCATTGGAGATTTGGTATGCAGTGATTTTCTTTATCTAAAATTGATTGTTTTTGATAAAAAGATATGTTAATGATATATTACCACTTGATTCGATCATAGGTTTTATCACTTCTATCATTAGCAGCAGCGAGCTCAACAGCAAGCGTTACAGATCTTCTGCTTGATGTTGGAACTCCATATTGCCGTGCAAACTTCTGTAGCAGATATCAGTTGTCAGCTGTTATGGCTTTCCTGTCTTGGTTTCTGTCATTTGCTTCATCTCTCTTCAATCTTTGGCGTCTACCTTCTTTGTAAACTTTTCTACTTTTTATATTGACATATGGGAACCTTTTGGGCAAATCTTGACAAATCCTTGTTGCTCAATATCAAAGTTTGTACAATATTGATTAGTGTCAACTCTTTACAGCTAATCTTAAATGATAGAACCAGCTGCCCCCATCAATTTAATCAAGTAAAAAGCCAAATCTTTAATAGATTTTTCCAAACTTTTCCTTCCCCATTTCTTTTCTTGGAAAGAAAATTTTATATCCCTGCATGTATTATAATAGCTACGGCTTGTATTATGCTAATTGTAGAATTTCAAATGTATTACAATTGTTATTTGATCATTCTTTGTTAACATTAGTACGGGGTTAAAGGCCACAATGAGGTAAGAGTATTCATTGTATTAGAGACAATAGAAATTTTATTACTAAGTCTTAGATATTAATGCAAACCTGATATGTAATAGAGTTTAATGGTGAAAAATGATTCATATAACTGACTCCACCTAATTTTAGATTAAGACTTAATTGTTATTGGTGTTGTTGATAACACCAACACCCTCTCGCAGTTCTTATGCCTTCCCTCTTCTTCAACTGAAATCCCAACCCTCACCTCTTTCTCTTCTGTGTCATCTTCAAGGGCCTCCCACTTTTCCACATCTCTTGGCATGTTTCTATGCTCCTCTTCAACTACTTCTTCACCATCTCTTTCTTCCTCAACTTTTCAAGTTACTAATATTCAAAATCATGTTTCTGCTACACTTATTTCTCCATTATTTTAGTTTTCTTAGTTTTCTCCTTTTCATTTTGTGGCATGAAGGATTAGAAGTGCAGGTTGGTTATTCTTATTGCTACCGACGCCATAGCCACAGACCACAGTGACCTTGATTAGCACTAATATAAGCCGGCGTTGTCCACAAAAATCCTAAGGTAATAGCATAGAAAGACAATAAAAGAATTTGCAAGAGAATGTCAGTGTGGGTCCAGATTTTGAAGACACCTTCGTAGTTGTTGCAGTCCCACATTTAAAAATTATAAAGAATTCAAACGAGAGCTAATGCAAACCTTCTCTGCAATCTAATCTAAATAAATTTTATAATTTCTCAATGAATAGGTTCCCAACTTAGATTGGCGGTTTGTTTTCGTAACCAATGCCCAACTGCCATGTTCTTCCCTTTCAAATATTTTACCCTTGGTTCCCGCCTTAACCACACCGTCAGCTCATTCCATCAATTCAAGTCTCAAACTCACCAAACTCTTCATTCAATGCTACTCAAATGCTCCTCCATGAAAGAACTAAAGCCAATCCATGCCCAAATCATCCTTAATGGCCTCAACAATGAGACTCTCACTCTCGGCAAGTTAATCTCTTTCTGCGCTGTTGCTGATGCTGGCAATCTGGACTACGGCCAACTTTTATTTAACCAAATTCCTGAGCCCAATAAATTCATGTACAATAGTCTAATAAGGGGTTACTCTAGTAGTAATGATCCCATAAAGTCCATATTATTGTATCGCCAAATGATTGATTCTGGCCTTTCTCCAAATGAATTCACTCTCCCTTTTGTACTTAAAGCATGTGCTTCCAAATCGGATTATTGGGTATCCGTACTTGTCCACGGCCACGCTCAAAAATTGGGTATTGGGTCTCATGTTTGTGTGCTAAACGGCCTGATAAATGCGTACGTTGCCTGTGGGTTCATCCACTATGCCCGCGAAATGTTTGATGATATATCTGATAGGACTTTGGTTTCTTGGAATTCGATGATTGGTGGGTACGCCAAAGTGGGTTGGTGTAAAGAATCGTTTTTATTGCTTAAAGAGATGAGAGGACTGGGGGTGGAGCCTGATGAATTTACTTTGGTTAACTTGCTTTCGATCTGTTCACAGAGCTGTGATATAGTTCTTGGCAAGTTTGTGCATTTGTATATTGAGAAAAGGGGGATGGAGAAAGATTTAATTGTGAGAAACGCTCTTCTAGATATGTATTCCAAGTGTGGGCATTTGCAATCAGCTGAAAGAGTTTTTGAGCGGATGCCTGATAAAAATGTGGTGTCTTGGACTTCTATGGTTAGTGCATATGCTAAACATGGGCTTGTCGAATTGGCTCGTCGAAATTTTGACCAGATGCCAGTGAAGAATGTAATTTCTTGGAATGCAATGATTTCTTGTTATGTTCAGGGAGGCCAATGCCGGGAAGCTCTTGATCTGTTCCATGAGATGAATAATTTGAGAGTGAAGCCTGATGAGGCTACCCTACTTTCTATTCTTTCAGCCTGTAGTCAGATTGGTGATTTGGTCATGGGAAAGAAAATCCACGATTACATACATAGCACTTGTAGTACACCTAGTGTTACTCTATGCAACTCAATTATAGACATGTTTGCAAAGTGTGGCACCCTTAAGTTCGCCTTGGATGTCTTTAACAAGATGCCAAATAAGAATTTAGTGTCTTGGAATGCCATTATTGGGGCCCTTGCATTACATGGTTGTGGACCAGAGGCAATCAAGCTCTTTGAAAAGATGCAAGCTGAAGGTATTTGGCCTGATGAGATAACCTTCACAGGATTGCTTTCTGCTTGTAGTCACAGTGGTCTTGTAGACACCGGGCGACATTACTTTGACAAGATGAGCTCTGTTTATGGGATTGTACATGAAATTGAGCATTATGCATGCATGGTTGATCTTCTTGGGCGAGGAGGTCTCTTGGATGAAGCTATTAGTCTAATAAGAGGAATGCCAATGAAGCCTGATATTGTGATTTGGGGTGCTTTACTTGGTGCATGTAGGATCCACGGAAATGTTGAGATAGGGAAACAAATCCTAAAACAGTTATTGGAGTCGGAGCCATACAGTTCTGGTGTTTATGTCCTTGTATCGAACTTGTATTCTGAAGTTGGAAGATGGCAAGACATGAAGAACATTCGAAAACTAATGAATTACCATGAGATCATCAAGTGCAGAGCAATTAGCTCAGTTGAAGTTGAGGGCTATGTTTATGAATTCATGGTTGATGACAAGAGACTCGAAGTTTCAAGCAATGTATTCTCCATTCTTGATCAGTTAACTGACCATATGAAGTCAATAGCGTACTTTTGCAACATCTCAAGTCTTTGTTCAGAAACGTCGGAAGTATAGTGGCAACAAGCCTTGAAAGTACAGTATGTGAGCAATAAACAAGAACAACTGCTATGAACTGTAAGTACACAAACTCACTCAGGATGGATATTTCTTCCTGTCATTTTTGAATTCTGTATTTATTTATTACAAGCTTTATACCGAGATGCCTACGCTCTTTAAACATTTGAAATATTCTTTCTATATAGAATCACGCATACTGTCATCTAAAGAGAAGTAGATGCATGGATATCTAATAGAGATTTCTTGAACAATAAATTTGGATCAGTTATGGAGATATCAGAAAGAGAAGAAAAATCTAGTCAAATGATTAAAATTCAGGAAAGAAAATGATTTTATTTCATCGAAAATTGTTTATATAAAACAAAGATATGTAGCACATAGAAAAATGCTTTTTGCAGGAAATACAATGGTGGCCTTTTTTTTCACAGCTAGCTCTATCTCATACAAACTATTAGAGTGTGCACAGTTTTTGGAGTCCAGAATTAAACTAAAAAATCATATTGAATCAAATTTATTTTCCTGTTTTAATTTGAACCTCAATCGAAGAATCTATGCATATATTTATCTATATTTTTAGATATATTATATATTTTTAATATAATTATATATTTTTTTATGTAATTAAAATTGTAATGTATGTGTATATATGTATATACACAATAATTATAATTATAGACTACATACAATCTAATACTTACATTTTATTTCTTTAACTTTCCTTAATAATTTTATTATAAATGTATGAAATCATCTTATAATCCTTAATCATAAATATATTAGTATATTATATAATATACTTTCTAACCCTTAAATTTATATGTATTTCATAAATAAAAATTATATATTTAAAAAATAGCTAGAAGGTATATTATATAATATTATCTAGTTTAATTTTCATTGAACTAATTATATAAAATTGTTTCAGAAATTAAAATTCAAATTGAACCAAATAAAAATTGAAGCTTCAAAAATGAAACTAAGTGTTTGGTACGAAGTTAAAAGGAGTAAATGTTATCCTTATAATTTTTAACCCTTCATTAATATTATTTAGATATTTAAAAGGTTAAATTAATTTTTCACCCATTAAACTTTCCTGGGATTAAATGCTAACTTTAAGGGTTTAGGTTAATAATTTTCTTATAAGATAACATTTAATTTTTGATTTTTTAATCTTCTACCAAACATATCTTAAATTGAAATTGAAATATCAAAAAACTGAATCAGACCAAATTAAAAACAAAACCGAGCCCACACATCCCTATAAGTATAAACTACATGCAAATGATGCAATGCTACAAATTTTTATGGAGATTCAATCAACTTTTTATTTATTTATTCATATTCAATCAACTACTTTAAGAATCATCATCTTCTACAACATAAATAAAAAAAACAGGAATTGGCTTTTTTTTTTTTTCTGAGAAACTCAAATGATTTTATTTCTACTAAAATCTTTCTACCTTGGACATTCTTTACTTCTAAATGAAGCAATGAACTTTGAAGGTTGAATTATTAAAGAAAAACAAAATAACAATAACAAATAATATTGAGATATGGTTGCTAGACAACTAATGGTTGATTATGATGGAAATTAACCCTTAATCCTCAAGAAAAAGCTAGCAATAGGGATCTAGTTTTCAAATTGGTTTCATGTACATATAGATAGATATATAAGGAATTATGATATATATATATTTAAAATTATTCAACTTAGATAAGGCATTTGTCAAACCATAAATAGATAGAGCCAAAAATGTATCCACCAAACATAAAAATAATATATGATTTTCTTGTTTAGATTTGTGGGTGTTGCAAAAAGATAATGTACTAGTTCATGAACACTTTATGGTATGAATAATTGGCTCCTAATTAGCTTAGAGGATGAATGTACAAAGCAAAAAAGAGTCAAGTCAAGCACCTACCAATAAATCATAATCCTTTGATATAATGATAATGAATCCTAGTGTATTTTGAAAGAAAAGAATATTCATGATCATAATAAAGGCCAAACTTTAATATAAATTCATGAATGTATCAAAAATAGTGTGTCAAGTGTCAAAAATAAATCTTAAATATCAATATTTAACTCAAATAATGTAGAATATATATTTAAATGAAATAGAAATGGAATTCCCAAGATGTCTCCACTGTTTTAGATTTAAATGGTATTATTATATTTCATAGGTAATTATCACGTGTGCTCACTCAATTTTATAAGTGTTTTTATAAAAATTATTAAACTTTAATTTTTTTTTAATAAAACTTACTGAACTTCAATTTAATTTTATATAATCGAAAATTAAAAACTTTCAGATTAACATGATAACCTGTTAACTATTTACAAATAAAATTATCTAGTTAACGATTGTTGGTAGAGAAGAAAAAAAAAGGAGAAGAGTTTGATGATAAGAGCAAAAGTTGTATGTGTTTTATATATCATATATTTTTTTAATAAATTAATAAAATAAGATAATTTTATTTATAAAATAATTAACAGGTCAACAGATTAATTTAAAAATCATAAAATTATGTTATCGTAGTTACCATATATCTAATAAATTAAAAAAAATGTTATGGCGTGTGCATAAGGATTAAATTTATGGTTTTATTAATTAATTTACACAAGGTATAAATGTACTCAATAACATCAAAGATTTATCTAATTAAACATGAACCTAATAAAAAGACAAAATTCTTGTGCTTTATTTTTTGCATTATCTATTGTATGAGAAAATCATCAACGCCTTAACAATATATATATATCACAATTATTTTTTAATATTTTTTTTGCAAATAATTAATCAAGTCTTGAACATAGAGGAATTATTGAGGGAGAGCAACCATTGCCATTGGTCATGACAACCTAACTTGCAATATAGCTTTAAGAAAAAGGGGCAAAATTGGAGGAACTTTCTTGGTAATGACAAAGGCAAACTTTACAATGTGAATCCATGAATAGAGAGTCAAAGATACAATTAGAAATATTGTCTCCACTGAGAAGAACCTAATAGATTTAATTGAAATTATTTAGATTAATTAGATTCTAATGAGGATTATGTTAAACATTACATGTACAAATATAATTGTAATTATAATGTGTTTATGCTAGTTGGTGGGTTTTACTATTTGCTTTTGCCAGCTAGGTTTGGTCTATAATTCTCTTCAATTGTATCTTGGAATGTCACGCTTCCTAATAACTTCGAAAACATTAATTATTGTTATGAACAAAATCATTGCACACATTGGACATTCCAAAGGGATATATATATATGTATATATAGTTGGCTGTGTCAACTAAATTGATTGCATTTTTTCCTTCCTATTGCATAAATTGAGTTAAAATCAAGTGATAAATTCATGATAATTGAATTATTGGCACAATTATCATACCATTGTACATGTTCTTAAATATTTACAAGTGTTTTTTGAGCTCATAGTGGGATATAATAACATTGAAGGTCGATTAAATGCATATATTTTATGCGTAATTATTATACGTTGTAATTTAATTTTATGATTATTTTTATAAAAGTTGATGAATTTTAATTTTTTTCATAAAATTTATTAAATTTTAATTTGATTTTATAAAATTTATTGTAACATGAAATTAAAGGTTTTCAAATTAATCTATTGAACTTTTAACTATTTTACGAATAAAATTACTTAACTAGTGAATAAAAAACAGAAAAAATAGAGGGGTTTGACGATGAATAGAGTAGCTGGATGCATTTTTATACTTTTTTTAAAGAAAATAATAAAAATAAGATAATTTTATTTATAAAATAATTGATAAATAATAACTTTTACGAAATTAAATTAAAATTTAATTATTTTTATAAAAATATTAGTAAAATTGAGTGATCGTATGTGACAATCACTCTATATTTTATAATATATATTTTAAATTATGTTTTAGTATTATTGTTGAAAAAATCACAATTAAAGCGTATTAAAACCTAATCAATATTTCTATTCCAATGTAGCTAAGCTATGGAAAGTTAAAGAAGGGAATATTAAAAAAAAAAAAAAAGTATTCACTTTATGAGTTCATGCATATTGCATAGAGAAGAAAAAGGTATTTTATGCCATTACAATAAGTTGCATAAAATAATAATAAAGTATTATTCCTGTTAGAGCTTTTTGCTAAAGAACCCCATGAATCACTGTTTGCTTTAGGAATTTGGATGGATTTGAGGGGTGCAAGGAAAGGGCCATTGAAGCTTTCATAGAAAGGTTTGAGGAGGTGGGAACTCTAATTAGCCTCTTTCCTTCAATTATTAATCCAATTATTACCTAAACATTTAACTAATTAAAAAAAAAAAACCCCAATTACAGATCTTCCTCCCTCACAAAGCAATAGGATTTAAAATATATCAAATCAGAGCTCAGAGAACCTGCATACTGCACAAGCACACTCTTGTCTGTGGCCCCTCATTATAAATTTTCATATTCCTGTAGTACAAATGTACATTGCATATGTACTCTTTTTCCTCTGACTTGGGCTTCAACATTAATGCATTAAAAATATCTTTTACTTAAAAAACAAAAAGTATTCCCTGAAATTAACTCTCATTCAAATCAAGTAAATGAAAAAGACAATCTTGTTGGGAGCACAAGTGAAACAAGAGCAAGCAAAAGAACAAAAATGATGAGAAAGAAGAAGAAGGCCATGCTTTGTTTGTGGCTAGTGTTTGGTGTGGCCATAAAACAGAATATGGTGGCGGGATAAGGGGGAAGAACAGTGATGAACCAGAACCAGACCCAGTCACAGACCAGATCTCATTGCGCCACCTTCTGTCGGCTTGTTTGGCTTTTTTAACTTTTCCCAAGGTGCTTTACTTCCACGTGTTTTTCTTGTATTCCTTGCCTCGAAGCTCTCCATGACCTGTGCTTTCCCGCCATGTTTCCCTCTTCTGCTTCTCTATTTTTTCATCCAAAGAGAGAAGATCTCATTCATGGAAGAAGAGTTCTATAAAAATATAGAATATATATATTTTTTTTATATCTGCCTTACATATACAATGTTATAATAAAATTTTTATTTTAAATTTCACATATTTAAAGATGATTCCAACACTACTAAAATTGACCTCTCGTGCTCTCTTCTTTATTGCCACCTCAATATTTTTGACTCACCTTTTCTTACGTTTTACTTCATTATTTGGTGAATGCTTCACAGCTTGCCTCTACTGGTCCCAACTTTATAACAAAATGATCAAATACAATGTCCCAATAATATTATTAACATGTAGCTCATTAATAAAATATTTATCTCATTCGTTTAATTCAAATTAAATTTTGAATTTACAATTTTGTTTTACAATATTAATTATAAGTTTAATATTATTAAAGATTTATTTAATTTAATGATTAAGGTGAGCATGTAACATTCAAAATGATCAATTATCACGTGATATCTCACGCTCAGACTGAAAGTGTTATTTACATAAAACTCTTTCAATAAAGTGATTTCAAAATTTGAATATCTGACTTTATGGATAAAATCTGTCTGGAAATAATTTCATGTCACTAATTTAATCACTTATTGATTAATTTTTAAATTGTTTATCATTAACTTTTTCATTCAAAAATATTAATCTATTAAGATAAGAGATAGCATAATATTTTCATAATTATGCACTAATTAATACAATAATTAAAGCTAGCTAAACAAAGGCTAATTATTAGGTACATCCGATACACTAAAAAATAGTACTCCCTCTCTCACAGAAAGTGAATCATTCCTATTATATAAGAAGTGGATCCCACATGATTGTAAGAGAAGGTGTGTATACACTGGGTGCACCTAATAAATCCTCATAAACAAAAGTAAGTTCTGTAAGTAGCTAGATTCCCCTGTGTACAAAACTAATGTGAATGGAAAGCAAGACATGCAAAGGAAGGCTATAACCTAATCTATCAAATAAATAAATAACACTAACCCAAACTCACATTCCAAATCTATTACTAAAGATTATGCAAACTCATACTATAAAGTACAAAAGTTGGGGCAAAAAGCATGTTAATAATTAGCAAAATTATAGCCATCAGCTTTATTTGGTGGTATTTGTTTATTTATTTTTTTAATAATATTTTATTATTTATAAGTTCAATTTATAAATTAAAAATAAATAAATTGAAGACTAAACTTTTTAATTTTGATGCTTATTAGTTCTGTACTTATAAACTAGTTTAATCAAGTATTTTACTATATTATTTTTATTTAATTTTTAAAATTTTATCATGAATCTCTTTTAATATTTTTTTGTTATTTTAATAATAAATATATTTATAAAATACTTTTTATCAAATATATCAACTGCTTATCAATCATTTATAAGCACATAAATTAAACAAGTAATTATTTAAAATTTTAAATGTTATAAGTTTAAATTAGCTTATAAGTATTAGATGCCTGCCTATCAGTTGATTTTTATAAATTAAATCAAATATGTTTTAAAATTACTTCTAAAATTATAAATTTTAAATTTAAATATCAAGAAAAACTAAATAAATTTAAAAATTTATTCCCTAGCTATGCAAAACAATACCCAACTATAAGAGGAGAATTTGAAATCCACCTGATAAGTGTCTTTTTGCTTTTGTGATTAGTTTTTAAATTTATAATCATAATAAGGTTTTTAAAAAATTAACAATTTAAAAATATAATTATATCTTTAAAATTAACAATTTTAAGTATTAATTTTTAAGATTTTGAATCATTATCTTTAATTCTTCAATTATTAATTTTTAACAATTAATATTTAATAAGTATAAATCAAATATATAATAGAATCATAATTAAATTTATAAATATAATATTTATAATAAAGAAAACTTAATCTAATCTAATTTGATTCAGCAAGTAAATATATATCACTCATTTAATAAATATCAAGTTTAAGATTTTATTTTTTTTAATTTTTTTATAAAAGAAATTTAAATTTAAAATTCAAAAATATATTTAAAATAAAATTAAATTTATAACGAACTCCATTTTAACAATTTTTTTTAATTAATTTAAAAATACGATGGAACACCTTTAAAACGCCTAAAATGATGTGATACCAAAGAAGGAAGGTTGATGATGGAAGAGAGTGGGTAATTTATTAGGTTGCAGCCAATCCCCTTTCACACTGTCCCACAAAATTTCACGTGATGCCTTTTCGGACTCGTCACTCACTCGACTCGCTCACGCACACGCTCCTCTATGCTTTGTTATCCATTCGCATCACACCACCACCCTTTAACCCACACAGCCTTTAAGCATTATTAATTTTAAGGTAACATTAATTAATATATTGAGCAACCAACTAAAATTTTAATTAGCAATAAAAGAGTTTTTTTTTGTTTAACTTATAAAAATTTATTTATAAACAGTTAATATTTAAAAATTAATTTAAATTTATAAATATTTAAAATTTTAAATAATTATATATTTAATTAAAATATTTATAATTAATTGATAAATAATTAATGTATTTAGGTAAAAATAATTTATAATTATATTTATTATTAAAATAATTAAAAAATATTAAATGAGATTTATAATAAAATTTTAAAAATTAAATAAAAATAATATTATAAAATATATAATTAAATTAACTTATAAATTAAAATAAACCCTTCTAAATATTGATTCTGACTGTTTTCTTAGATAGTTTTATTAAAAAATAGAATTATGCAAATGATTGAAATGATTAGGAAAGGTAATGTAAATGATGAGTTGTTTATGGGTATACCAAAATTATTTGACTGTTGTGAAATGAGTTAAAATTTAAGGTAAAATATAAAAAAAAAATGTAATTTAAATTTGAATTTACAATTTATTTTCATTTTATTAATAAATTAAAATATAATTATATTTATTTATTAAGAAATAAATTATGTGTTTAAATTTAAAATAATATTAAATCACAAAATTTGTATATATATATATATTTTTTAATTTTGCCTTAAAAGCTCTAAAACCTAAGTATGTAAAATAAGCTAAATTGGAGGGCTTAGAATTAAAAGGGCATAAATGCAACGCACATTATACAAGCTGTTTCCAACAACTTACAGCCTGGCAAACCCTGCCCACTGATCGATGAAACGCAACCCCAATCCCATAAAGCGACAAATCTTACGTGGCTACCAGGTACAGATGACGAGCCCATTTCTCTCCGGCCACTATATATACATCTCCTCCATTTTCTCCAACCTTCTCAAGATGCAAACTTTCCACACATTCTTTTACTAAGAACTTGTAATTTCTCCCAGTTTTTGATCTTTAAGCTAAATGGGTATTTGTAATTCCTGTGAATCTACCCACGTAGCTACTGCAAAGCTCATTCTACAAGATGGCAGGCTTGAAGAATTCTCCTACCCTGTTAAGGTTTCTTATGTTCTCCAAAAGAATCCCACTTATTTCATCTGTAACGCAGATGAAATGGACTTTGACGACGTCGTTTCCGCCATTAATGACGACGAAGAGCTCCAACTTGGGCAGCTTTATTTCGCTTTGCCTTTGAGTAGGTTAAAACACCCTTTGCAGCCGGAGGAAATGGCTGCATTGGCTGTCAAAGCTAGCTCAGCTTTGATGAAAAGTAATAATAATGGGACTGACAAATGTGGGTGCCGCCGGAAGTCGTTGTCGCCGTTTGTGTTTTCTGGCGAGAGTGATGGGAAATCTGGTAGGAGAATGACAGTCTCCGCCGCAACAGGTGCAGGCGGTAGTAGTGGCAGGCGGTTGAGGAGAGGTGGTGGGACGACAAAGTTTACTGCAATGTTAAGTGCAATACCTGAGTAGGGGTAGTTTAGGAAATGCATGAGGGGTATGAGTGTAAATATCGTAATTATTAGGGGTTCATTCTGGAAGGTCCTCTGTCAACTCTCGTCTCTCTTTGCTCTTGGTGATGTGATTAGTTGGTTTGGTACATTACTTTTGGCTGTCACCCATTTAAGGATTGTATTACAATTTTACCCCTAAATGAGTTGATGAGCTATGGGGATATATTTAAATAATTACAGTCATTATTTTTCTTATAATTTTTTTTTAATTTAAAAGAAATTAAAGGGCATGCTAAAATTTATTTGTTGTTAAACAAGACAAATATCAATTATGAGCTATAATTCTGTCAAAATCATATAAAATTTTTTGATAAATTATAGTATTTTATTAATTTATTTCACATATCATATGAAATAATTAATTTCTATAAATATGGAAGAGCCAGAATTAGAAATGTAACAGCACGAGAGCTACTAGGAAGTTCCAATTTTATAGCAATTGGATTCGCATAATACAGCAAAATTTGTCACTTGTGGTGTGAGCACGGGCTAAGATATATCGGGAATATTAAAAAATAGTATTCCATCTCTCATAAAAAAATGAGCCCTGTTATATAGAGAGTGGGTCTCACGTTATTGTGAGAGATGGTACATGTACACCGGGTATACCTAATAATTTTTCGTGAGCAGGATCATGTAGTTCAATGCCGACAATTTCTGGTATATTTAAAAATTTTATCCTCTAACTTTAACTCTGACACTAATTATAGCATCAAATGTTTATTATTGTGTTAAAGGCCTGTTTGGTATTATTGTTGAAAATACTGTTAAAAAAATTATTTTTTAAAATATATTAATTAAAGAGTATTAAAAAAATAATTAAAAATTTAATTTAATTAATTTTAATCATAATAATATTAAAATAATTTTTTTAAAATTATTTTTTTTAACAACATTTAAAATGATACTTTTATTAAAAAAATAATTTTAATTTTTCAAACTCAATATCAAATAGATTATAAATTGTTTGTAGAATCACAACATCATTTCTTTATAAGGTAATGATCTAAGTGTAATAACTCAAAAAAATCTGGAAGAACATTAACCTGCTAAGTTATCCTCAAGTAGAGTTGAGATGGACCTTAAAATTCCATTTCAACCCTTGAATCAGGCCGGCCGGCCGGCCGGTGGCCACCTAAGTGAGTGAATTAAAGGCTGAAAAGGGATAAGAAAAAACTAATTAAATTATTATTTTTAAGGATAAAGAGAGAGCAATATAAACCATTAAAAAAACAGAGAAGAGAATAAGATAAAAGCAAAATAATGAGCATTGGAAGTAAGTTATTTGTTTTTATAAGAAGAGGGAGCCAAAACTTCCACTTCCGAGTTTTAATGGCAATTTTTTGTCAAATTCTTGGAAATTTGTTTCTATGTCTTATACGTAACAGTAACATTTGATAAAGAGAGTTGAGAAAATTTTATAATTAGTCATTAATTAATAATTTTTTTATATTACCAATAAGTTTTTATTTTAATAATATTAAAAATTTCTCTAAAATTATTAAGTCTTAATTTTTTTTAAAAAAAAGGTAATTTTTTTTTAAAAAGGTTTTTTTTTTTTTTTTTGGAAGTTGCAAATGGGTTTAGGGCCACTTTCTGTTTGGTTTTGAAGAGAAGGGGACGGACAGAGAGAGGTGAGGGTGCTGTCATTGTCAAATGGAATTTTGCATACGTAGGTAAAGGTGAAGTGCTTGTATTCACACAGCTGTTGGTCAAGCCACTGGCGATCACACATCAATCCTTAAAACACATACCTTCCCTTTTCACAAAAATACCTAACAATAAAATCTACTTTAATCATTGAGCTGCCTAATTAATAGTTCAATAGTTTATAAAAAAAATAAATGAAAAATCTAATTTGATAAATAAAATTCTATATCAAATTATTTTTTAATAAACTAATTAAGGATTTATTTAATTTAGTGATTGTAATTAATTATTAATAATTAATAGTTAATATTAAATTTAATACCGATAACTATTAAGGTTGAAGACTAAAATTTCAATTTTCAGTAATACAATTATAATTTAATAGTAGAATTCACATGTTAAATATATGGATCTCATACTCAACTCAACTAACTCAACTCAATTAAATTTTTATCTCAAAAATTTATTGGGATCGACTATATGAATTCTTTTTCTCTACTTTAAATAATTTTTTATTAAATCCTCGTAAATATGTAATGCTTCTAGGTCATGTTGTATTACTATTCTATAAGTCAATTTATGTCTACTCCTTCTTTTATTTCTATCATTTAACCCAATATACTCTACTTGTCTATCTGAAGCTTCCGTATGTCTACGCTTCACATTATCAAATCATCTTAATCTTCATTTTTTCAATTTATTCTCAATTGGCACCACTCCTACTTTTTCTCTAATACTCTCATTACGAACTTTATCTAGTTTAGTATGGTCACTCATCCACCTTAACATTCTCATCTCCGCAACTCTCATCTTAGACACATACAGCTCATTCATTGTTTAACACTCACTACTATATAATATGACCAGTCGTATGGATCTCATGTATTGTAAAAATTTTGAAAAACTTAAAAAAAATAACTTGTTAAGAAGAAAAATCTTTTCCATATACAAACTTTTAGGAAACCACATCAAAACTTGAAGAAATTACGTGCATATATGGAATTATATGGGCACCTTAGCCCTAGAGCTTTATTGTGGATTTGCAGAGGTAAAACAAAAGAATAATGAGAGACCCATATACCAATCATGAGAGCCAGCTAGGTATATAGGAGAATCCAATGTATATATATATAGAAATGAGAAAGGAGGGGCACGTTTCTTTTTATTTTAATTTCACCATATCATGTGATAAAACAAGTGGGGGATAAATTCGAAGACATTTTCATTTAATTTTATTGGTATTTATCAGAATATGTCGTTTCTTATTGGACAATATCCATGTTTATTTCCAACCATCATTATTCTGCAACTTGAAGGTTGAACAAGAAAATTATATATATATATATATATATAAAAATAGAGGTAATATATAGTTTTTTTAATGGGGATGTGGGGGTGTTTCTTTATAGAGAACATGCAGGTGACAATAAGTTTATAAATTTATATATATATATTAAAAAATTACTACTCGTTTTACATGAATTAGTATGATAAATCAAACCAAAATTACCTCTTTTCGTTAATTATGAGTAATCTCTTCTTAGCAATAGTATCATTTACTAATTATTTTATTATTTTCATGTGACTTAAATTATGATCCGACCTAAAAATTTTAATATGATCTAATTGAAATAAAAAGTGAAATTTGTACTGTTAGCGGAGGGCATGAACTAAATATAGATATTGTAATATTGTACTATTTATGGGAGATCTATGAGATATTTAATAAACATACTAAAATTAAAATTTGAAAATTTCGAGTGATTGTATCTTATTTTTTCGCATCATAGTAAATTTTCTTTTTCGTCTTACCTATGAACATAAATTTTATGATCAAACCACGTAAACTTATGTAATTTTTTTATATTATGTAATTATATAATTATGTATATATTTTAGATTTACATATCTGCTGTAATATATTTTATAGTGTATACCAACCATTTGATAATGTTAAAAGTAAAGTGCACTACTGTACTCTATTTATTTTTAATAATTGATTTCATTCCTGCTTTATTTCTCTTGTATTAATTGTTTATAATGATTGAAAACGATAGATTCTGAATGCAAGTTGGTCGACAAATTTAACCCTTTCTCAATTCAATAATGTGGATTTGTTGCAATTCCATGTTACAGAGAAAGTTTAGGCCAGTTTTGTACCAACCAAGAAAAAATACAGCAGGGAATCCTTCAAAATACAAGAATGCATTAGATTCTTTTGCCCCACTCAACTTTGAATAAACACCATATTCTCCCTCTAGTCATAGTCATAGATAGTCCATATTTTATTGATAAAATATAAATAATTAAATAATATATAATAATATTTTCCATTTGAGTTAGTTTTTGAGTTAGTGTTAAACTTGATTTATTTTTTTTATAATAAAATATAAATAATTAAATAATATATAAAAATACAATCAACTAGAATTGTATAAATATATGCATTAATGGTTGAATACTTGAAGTTACAAAAAATTTGGACTTTAGTAAGAAGTCTCAATGTTTTATATGTCCCTAATGTGCTCCACTACTAAAGCTATTTTGTCTGTGTTTATAACTTGAGAATAGGGAAGATTCCAGGCTACTTCCATTGCAAATTAGTTCTAATCTAATTGCTATATGAATGTTAAAAGAAATAATGCATGATTGATGACCATATGCCTCCATCATTTTCACCTTTGCAAGTGCTACTTATAATTGACACTAGCCATTGGCATTTTATGATACCTATAAAGCTCTATGTTTTCATTGAGTATTATTCACACATTATTGATAATAAAATATATTCACTCTGTAACTTTATAATCTGTGTAGTATTATCGTTAAAATATTAAAAATATAATTTAAAAACTCAATTATAAATTAAGACGATTCTAATATCATTAAATCAAACATCTTTTAAGCATCACTCTCTATGAATCCTTCTCTTGTAAGCAAACTTGTTAATTATTTTCTATATATTTGATGCTCCCAAATCTTTAGTTATAATAGGAAGGTGGTGACCACTATTACTTAAAAACAGAGTAAACTTGTGAACTTTTGGATAAAGTTAAAAAAAAAAAAAAAAAATTCAGTGTCTTTTCATGGACAGAAAAATCTTTGTTGGTTCATATTATTATTATTATTCCATGAACCACTAAGAAAGCTGTCCTTGTCAAATAATACTTCGAAATTATACTATCACTGCAAATGTGGTCCTCTCGTTTGCACATAACAAGCAATTTTAAAAGTAGGTACTTGCTCTGCCTGAACTTTCTTGCCATGCATAAATCGTCGGTGTGTTTGAATAGAGAGAAAAAAAAAATTTTTTTGGAGAAAAAAATTTTTGGAAGAAAATAAATGAAAAATTCTTTGTTTACTTTATAAAAATTTAAGAGTAAAATTATAATTATTATTTATAAAATAAATTTACGTTTTCATATTCAAGCATGAAAAAAAAATATTTAATATTCTTCTCATTATTATCTACGTTTTTTTTATCATTTGATTAACTGCTTAAAAGAGCCCACCGCTCTGCATTTTAATTGCTTAAAAGAGCCGACTTTGCTTTGACGTTTAGCGGCCCACCGCCAACGCTGTGCATGGCCCTCGTGGACTACGGCTGTTATGATTGTGCTACGATACTGGTCCTGACTTGTAGGTGTGATCAGAAACCGACAATATCCTCTTTCTTTTTTTTTTTAATTAAATATATAATTTCTTTTTTAAATTTTATCAAAAAATTTTATAACACTATAAATTTTTAAAATATTTTACGATACATCTTAATTTATATAAAATTTTATGATTTATCTTAATTTTAATAAAAATAAAATTAAGATATTATTTAAATATTAATTAGCATATTTCATATTAATATAATTGTAATTCATATTATTTAATTTATAAATTTTAATAATATCGTAATTTTACTTTATAAAATTTGATATTATGGCTATTGAATATTTTAAAATTTTAAAATATAATATTTTTTTATAAAGTTAAAATATAGAATAATGTATTCAGCTTTTTTTAATTTTGTTTTTATATATCTTTTATTGAGAGGAGAAAAGTACTTATTATAAAGAAAAAGCCATAGTTTTCCATTAATTAAATTGATATATGGTTTGTGTAAATTGTAAATTTAATTTTTTTATTACTATAAAATATAATATTGTGGGTTAGGTAAGCTTTTAGCCATCATATTAAATTTATTTTAATATAATTAAAAATAAATCATTTACATAGATAATATCTGGTGTAATTCGACTCATGATTTCATTTGTTAAAGAGCTAATCTTTCCATGCTAATTGTTTAAAGATTAATAGTCATAAATTAATATTATGGTGTAATTTTTAAGTAAATTATTTACCTAAGTAAATTATTTACCTAAGTATTACGAGATTAGAAAAAAAATATTTAATTTTTTTATTAAAAAAATTAGAGAAATAAAAATTAAATTTAAAATAATATATTTTCAATCATTAAATTAAATTAAATTAAAAAAATAAAAAACACGTATTTTAAACTTTATTCCCATGATTCGAACCATTTGACAACTAGATGGATTTAACTTTCAATGTTGCAAGGAAGCTTCACATTGAGGGATTTCTTTCACTTTCAGTGGCATACAACCAAAAGCTTTTTGACCTAAGTGCTTGAATTATGAATCTTATTGTTATTTAAAGTTCATTAAAAAGGTGGACTTAGATTAATAATAATAATAATTAAAAAAGGGTTAGGTGGAAAAAGGAAAATGATAATAATAAGAAGGAAAAGGATCAACTATAAAATGTTACAGCCTGATAAATTCTTGATTAAATTAGTGAGATCAACTAAAAAATCCGTTCATCAATAGCTAACGTACTATTCTCTTTTAACGGAGACAATAAACATGGGCTCGTGTGCTTCTTCTCAAAGCCAAAACACCACCAAACACCACGCATCATCACCATCGACGATCAAGGTAATCCACTGCGACGGGAAGCTGCTGGAGCTGAAACAGCCAACCAAAGCCAGTTACATCAAAACCCAGAATCCAAACTTCTTTCTCTGCAGCTCAGAGTCGATGTCCGTTGGCACGTACGTTCCTGAGGTATCAGGTGAGGAAGACTTGCAACCGGGTCAAATTTTCTTCCTTTTGCCACTTTCCCAAGCCCACAAGCCTCTCTCCCTTCCTGACTTGTGTGCTCTAGCCGCCATGGCCAGCTCTTCCCTTGGCAAAGCTAGCAAGTTACCGTTGAGTAGTGTGTTCTAGTGAAAATGCTCATTTTCCGGTGACTGAATGTCAGTGGGATTCCGATGAGAAATTAATAGGCATCCAAATGTGGAAGTCTGGAAGACGATTATGCGCAAGGAAATGCACCTGTTGCTATTTCACATGCACAAGTGTCTTTTAGGCCATTTGCCATGTCCATTGGATTTTAATGTGTTGAGTTTGAAGAGCCCATGGATTAGAGCCCAATTTTGACCATGCAGAGTTCAAATCCTTGGGCTTAGGGGTATAAACGAATCAAGTCGAGTTGAGCTTTGAATTGTTCAAGCTCGACTTATTATATTTTTTTCAGGCTCGAGCTCGATTCGAGCTTTAATATTCAAGTTCAAATTCGGCTCGTTACATATATATTAAACTCGAGCTTGATTCGAGCTCGGCTCATATCAAATTTATTTATAATATAAACGAATCAAGCTCAAACTCAACTCATTTATAAATTAAACTTAATCTTGAATTCGAGCTCGACTCAAATTTGTTAATATTATTATATTAAAATAAAATTTAATTTAAATAAAAGTAAATTAAAAATTAAATTAATTATACTTAAAATATATTTAATCTTAATTGAAATAAATTTAAAATTGAAAAAAAAAACTAAAGAGTCCATTTGAGCCCACACGTCGGCTTGCTAGCCAACCAAAATAAGGCATTTAAGTTGGGGTGAGGGGCTTCCTTTTTTTTTCAGGGGAAGCCACTCAAACACCTACACCCCTCCCCCCTCAAAAAAAAAAAAAAAATCCCTCCCTTTTTTTTTAATTTATTAACTTTATTTTAAAATTTTAACTTACTTTTATTTTTATATAAATAATTTACTATAATAAAAGTCTAATGGTACAATATAATATATAATTAAAATTTTATCATATTTATTATTACATTTATAAATTTTTAAGGTTTAAATTTAATTAAAAATTATATTTACATTGTACACCTGCATGCTTAATCTAATTTCATGACTTTTAACTAAATTTAATAATATTATGATTTAATTAAAAAGATTATCATGTGATACAAATTTAAGATATTATATGATATCAATATATTAATTATAATTATAATCAACTCAATTACATGTATATATATATACACACACAATCTAATCTCATGACACCTAACTAAACTCAATAGTGTCATGATTTAATTAAAAAGATTACTATGTAATATAAATACAATATATTATATGATGTCAATATATTAATGACAATTATAATAAACTCAATTACATAATATATATATATATATATATATATATATATATATATATATATATATATATATATATATATATATATATATATATATACACATACTCCTAATATAATTTCATGGTTCTTAACTAAACTCAATAGTATTATAATTTAAATTTAACATATTAATAATTTAATTTTTAGGGAATAAGTGGATAATATTAAGTAGAAAAAAATATAGGAGAGAGAAATTTTTAAAGAATGCATAAAGAGAAAGTACTTAGAGAGAGAGAATAATAATAATAATGAATAAATAATTTAGTATTAAAATTGAATATTAATCTTTGAAAATTTTAAAGTTCACATAAAAGAAAATTAATAAAGAAATTGGAAGTGAGACTACATATAAAAAGAAAATAATAATAATTATTAGATATATTAATATTAATTTTAAAATTTAATCTTTTAAAAGTTTAAAATTTTAATAAAGAAGAAAGAGAATGGGAGAGATATGCTTCATGTTTCAAATCACACTAACACTAAAAGTATGTCATTTTAATTTCTTTAGTAGTTTAATATAGATTAAATAGTTCACAATAATATTTATGTATTTATTATCTAATATTCTAAATTTATTCTCATGTAAAAATTAACTTATTTAAAAAAAAATAAATCTAAAACATAAATAACTGTATAATTATAAATATATTTTATACATTGTTTATATCATATTTTTAAAGAATATATTATTTTAAAAATAATTATAAACAAAATAAATATATTTATAATATTATAAAATTATAATAATTAATATAAATATTTTTGTAAACGAGCTTGCTCATAAACTTGTTCAATGAGTTAATTCGTAAACTTATAAATGAGCCGACCTCGAACTCGAGTTTGGCTCGTTTATTAAAAGAACTTAAAATTTTAGCTCGAGTTTAATTCATTTAGAAATCGAGCCGAGCTTTTATCAAGCCAAATCTCAAATAGTTCACGAGCAGTTTGATTCATTTACATTCCTATGTTGGGCTTAACTTGAAGGACTGAATGAAAATTTTGTCTTATAAAGCCCAATGTGAAGAATTTCATTTTTCCCCAAACATTGCTTGTAAATTTAATCATCATTTTAATTGACACGGGTGAATATGTGAGTTCACGCGCTTCATCAGAAGTTAATTTGTCCTGAAACCATTAAACCTGAATAAGTGACACCATCATATAGTGAAAAATTAATTACCTAGGCTTCGCTGTGGCCAAAAAATGATTAGTGGCACGCCTGCCAAGATTTCATCTTCTGATAATGCACGCACGTATCACACACGTGGACTTTGCACTACAGATCAAATCAAAGTCAACTAACTCACGTGCACCCTTCGTCCCAGGACTTTCATTAATCAGCCCACCAGATCTTGCTGTATTTGCCCTGTAAACAACTTTAATACCCATACATATCACAATTCACGACCTCCTTTTGGGTGGCACTTTCCGACCATACCCTTGGTTTCATTCCAACCTGTCTCTAAGCCCTTAGTTTTACATAGACTTGGGACTAATTTAATGTCCCTCTCAGCCACAAATTATGACTTTGTATTTTAATTTTAAGATGAATTAAGTTTAAGTAAATTTTCTTTTTTATTGATTAGTGGGTTATGATTATTGCCCTTTAAGCTCAGATTCCAAAGTTAAATGGTTTTATTACTGCTAATTCAGCACATTATGTCACCATTTCTAAATTGAATGTACCCAATAATTCTCTATGTTGGAGCCTGCCTATAAATGAATGGCCTGTCAACTACAAGTCTAATTTGTTTCACTTTCAGAAATCAAGAGTCAAAGAAATGGACCCTGCTTTGCTTCTTCTTCCTCTTCTAGTTGCTCTATCCATATTCCAGGGTGCAGCACAGCCATCAAGCCCCATCCCCAGCCCCATGCCAACCGCAGCCAGAGACTTCCTAGAAGCACACAACCAGGCAAGAGCCGCAGTCGGGGTTGGCCCTCTCAAATGGAGCGAGATGCTAGCCAACGCTACTAGCAGACTAGTCAGGTACCAAAGAAACAAAATGGGTTGTCAATTTGCAAACCTCAGCAATAGCGTTTACGGTGGAAACCAACTATGGGCCAGTGGAATGGCTGTGACTCCTCGCATGGTTGTTGATAACTGGGTGGAAGAGAAGATTTACTACAACCATACTGACAACTCCTGTGTACCAAATCACCAGTGCGGTGTTTACACTCAGGTAGTGTGGAAGAAGTCCCTGGAGTTGGGGTGTGCACAAGCTTCTTGTGTAAAGGAGCAAGCTAGCTTAACCGTGTGTTTCTATAATCCTCCTGGGAACATTGTAGGGGAGAGCCCATATTAGAGAAGCTGTATGTAGCTTTAGGCTTTGTGTGTGAAATGGGTTTCTCGAGATTTAAATGCTAATGAGATCTGAAATCTTGGGTAGTGGTAATGAATCCGGCTCTGTGTTCACTCCAGAGTTGTACTATAATTAATCGTTAATTCTGCTTTGGTTTAAGCCATTTTTTCCCCCTCTCCCAAGTGCTCATCTAGCAGCTAACAATTTTGCTTCAGTTTTTTCACCCAGAACCTTTTCCAGATATTGTTGCAGAGGTGAAATCTGTAGAAACAAAATAGACAATATTGACGGGAAGACGATGACAGGATGCAGAGTCTCATTAACTACGGTCCACTTCACAATTGGTCCATATAGGACAAATTCTGTGAAAAGATCTGTTCTTGAGAGAAGATATTTTTTTTATAAAAAAAAAGAAAAAAAAAACCATGGACACCACCCACCGACAAATATGAACCTGAAATGGTTAAATTATTGAAGAAATGCACCTTGATGTGTCATATTTATGTGGATATTTTAGGTCCAATAGCTTAATGCAAAGCAGCCTATACATTGAATAATGTAAAACCAACAAATAATTTTTGAGCCCTCCATGACAAGGCATGAAAAACCTCACCCATCTGCCATCCTACAGCATTTAATACATTCACGAGCACAACTGAGCATTGATATTGCTGGTTAGAGGTTGAGGTTCGGTTGGAGAGTAGACAATTAAGGGTAATTTGGAGGCATATCATCACATAGACCCTTCAGGTGGTAAAGGAGGAGCAAAATGTATTCTTGAGTAATTTTTCTATTTACATTTTCTATTCATAACAGGTTTTCTAGTGTTATAATCAGTTTTTGGCATACACAAATTATATAGAGCCAAATATAGAGTTTAGTTGGGGAAAATAAAAAAGAACAGTTGGCCAAATCTATGTACAATGCTCGGTACAAAATTTCATTCTTTTCCAGCATTACAAAAATCATGAATACTTCCGCAATACAGCATAGCAGACTGGAAATCACATTATACAATATAAAAGAGCACACTGTTCTATCCTAACAAATTTTTTTATTTCATCTTCTACTTTGTACAAGGGAAAGTATAGAATCTCAAAATATAAAAAACCTTGAGAACAATGTGAATGAACTGGTGGTGAAAATTTTGGATGCATGCAAGTAAGCGATTATCTTACCAGCTCTTTAGATATCAGATACCGAAAAGTGAAGTTATGGGGAATCCATTCAATGCTCTTACGAGGTTTTCCAAGCTGACTTTTCTTAATACACTTCCTTAGAGATTCAGGCAAATTCTGTTGGATCATTTCAATAACGCCAGCCTGACACAAACCTGAATCCTTTGCAAAGGATTCCACAATCTTTGGAAGTAGGATTTTCTGGTCCTTGCGTACACCAAAGGTAGCTCGGACATACTCTTCTTTGGCAGCTTCAAGCTCTTGAAATACTCTCTTTGGTGTGTAGACACGCAACTGGAAAATAACATAACAAATTTATATAAACCCTGTTTGAAAAAGATAAACTAAATAGAAAATGTGTCTAACTTTAGAGGCAGGAATTATTAAGGAAGGAGTGAACCCCGGAGTTTCATCTTTTCTTCGACTGATATCTCTAAAACAACATCAAGTAATCAAAAGTAAATCAAGCTTTCTGGAAATTTGGGGAACAACAAGATGATGCACCTCAATACATTTGTAAGTACTTCTCATCTTAATAAAAACATTAAAAAGAAGATTGAGGTTGAAGTACCGCTGGATCAGAATGGCTTCCTGAACAGAGTGCGAAGTGCAAAAGGGGTTCTGGATCCTCAATTGCATATGCTTGTCGTTTGTCTCCCGCCTTAAATTTTGACCTTGATGGAAGCAATAGTCGAAGCCACTGCAATCAAAAGCAAGCTCAGTAAACCTCATTAAATTAGATGAAATTTTCCACACATAACTGACAGAAATCAATTGAATTACTGGATCTCAGAGAACTATTCCGAGTAATATGTACTATATGCATAGATAAAATAATTTCTACATGCATAGCATCTTAATTTTCAAGATAAATTCAAGACTTGAGATCTACCTGTCCAGGACGAGACATCCGGCATCCAAGGATAGAATTCTGTATTGTGTCTGCACTGATTGTATAACCCCCAACATTGTAAGCAGCCTGCATAGAGTGGAAATATAAGGAAAAGAAAAAGAGAATTGAACCACAATTTCCTCCTTCTAGAAGTCAAATGTGGGTCTTCTTACCTTCAAGAGCACAAAAAGTCTCTTCACATTGTTTTGCGGAATTCCATAAGCCAGATATGCCTATAGGTAAACAGCAAAGATTATGTTACACTCTCACTCACAACAGAAATAGAACCAGGTCCAGCAGAAAGGAGTCAACATTTTAAGCAAAAATATTTCTATTAAAGAGAACCATTACATGCATTACTAATGCATTGTGTATGTTGATCCAGAAAGCCAGCTTCTCCTCATGTTTCAGCTTCCTAGGATCAACCTCTTCCAATTGACAGATAAGTGATCTACAACAGAATAAATCAATAAGCATGTAACAAATTTCAACACTAGCACAAAATACAAATGTTCACTTAGTACTTTATAAATAAAGTTTTCTGGTAAAGACCAAAAGAATAGCTCACCTGAAATTTTGCAGCAAGTATTCAACATCTCCCAACTTCTGACTATCTCTATAAATCCATGGCACTTCAACCATTGTACTGTATGGTCCACTAAATTCTTTCAGTCCTTCAACAAGGAAAGGGTTATCCAGCCGTACATCAAATGATGAATTATTCCTGAACCCTGGACTCCACACATCACATTGATCCTGAGGGGAAAATGCGCTCACTGACGACAAAGATGAATTGGGAGATGAAAGGCCATTATGTGTCAAAGGTGAGTCTGAAAGTTTGCAATATATAGCAGACATGCACTTGATCATATCCTCAGAAAGCTTGTTAGGTGTCTCCGGAACATGATCAGAAATGCGTGTTCCAAGATGCTCAGCCAAACTGATTATATTTGTTGCATTCTGAGCATACTGCATAAAAGCCATCACAATTTATAATCCAGTTAAGCATGTGCCAAGCTGTCATATGAACGCATTAATTTCCCCTAAGTTGTTGTTATTGTTGTTGTTATTACTATTACTATTATTATTATCATTATTCTTTTACATGGAAGCAGATTGCCAGTGACAGGGAGCAGATCTCCAAGAAGAAAAAGAAGAAAGAATGGCTGAGCACACAATATTCTCTTCCTTTTAATTCTGGGAAGGACTAGTAAATTAAAATCATGCCATGATTTGGGTCCAAGGTCTTTGGAAATTGTAGGGAGCCAAAAGAAAAATGGAGACATTAATAAATTTGATACTAAATTACCTCCATCATGGACAATGGCTGGGAATGGCAGGCACGTACAGCTCTTCCTAAAGACTCTTCTGGAGTAGCTCTATTTGGAAATGTTGAACGTTGTGATAATGAAGAGTGACAGCGATGAACACCAGAATCTAATAGATTTTCTTCTCCTCCAATACCACTGGATTCCTTCCATGGGTTGTCATGTGACCAACAACCAGATTGAACAGCCAAAGTTTCTCTCTTCGACATTGGTTCAAGTCTGGAAACATCCAAGAATCTCCCTCTTGGTGTTGTCAGAGGTGATTTTGATCTTTCGTGCTTGCCAGATGAAGAAACTGGGGATATTTGTTGATCAAAAGCTTTCCGGTACAAGGAAAGAAGATATTGCTCCAAATATACAACTTCCAACTCTAACACTGCGATTTCCTTTATTAATTCTGTGGCTGGCTGGAAAAAAAATGGCATGGAGGAAATCAGAAACCTTTACTGATTACAGTTCCCATTATCCTCATGGAATAAAAAGCAAAAGAAACAATTCCAATTTATAACCCTATCCCCAAAGTAATGTTGGGTGCTAGCAAGTCAAAAGCCTCTAGTGCCGCATTAGTCAATTTAGAGAATTTAATAAGAATGAAGTTTAAGTCTGCAAGAAACTGTTTCTAATTCTACTTAATAAAAATGGGATTGAGTTACCTTGGGCATTGACATTTCTGGAGCATTATCATGGGAGGAAGTCCTATAACCAAGTGCTTTTTCTAGCACGCGACGGACCTCAAACTGATCTTGTAATCTTTTCTCAAGCTGTAGAATCTGCATACAAGAGATTAGATCCAAGGTGTGGTTAATACAAATATTTGAAGTGAGCAACACCTAAATGGCACATGGTTTTAAAGATAAAGAAGTTTGGTTCCACACCTCTTCCTTCAGAGAAACCTGCACTTCGGTCTTAGGGTATTGTTTCTTCTTGGTTTTGACAGAGTTCTTCAAGTGCCCCATATCCTGTTATTAAATCATACCCAAAAGTCATATAACAAGGAATTAATTGTAAGATTATGTCACAGGAGAACATTCATTTTGGATGAATGTTGACCGAGCGAATTAGTTGATCTGGCAAGGAGTAAAGAAATAGATTCAATTTCTGGGGATTAATTACATGAATTATTTTTCTATTGAACTCAAAAGAATAATTTATTCCATTCAACTCTATTTAGGGCCATATGGGAGATTTGATTCTAAGAAATTCAGCTTAATATTAACAACTTTACCCACCCTCCCTAAGCAAACAGATAGATTAATAGAAAGAGGAGTTGGAATATAATAATGATAATAAGAAGAAAAAGATGTCATCATACAGTAATGTCTGGCCGGCTTGGGGCTCATGGTCTTTATATAACATGGGAAAGAAGAAAGAAAAACAATAGATAAGATAATGAGATATTTCTGGTGCTAGTTCTCTAAACTTCATTTAGAAATCAATACTTTTTTTAAAGGAAAAAGGCAGCCATCTTACCAGCTTTACGCGGTGTGATGCTTCAAAGGATTTATCTACTCCATCTTCCTCGAATCTTTTCTTATCTGGGAAGCTGACAATGGAAAAACAGCAAAATCTTAGATGAAGAGGCTATGGATTGCAGAAGAGAAGATTGACATTCTGCAACTAAAATTCTTGGCCACTTCATTGACAATTTGAACAAAATCAAAAACATTTTTGTTGACACTTCTTTTTTTTTTTTCTCATCAGAAAGGAAAAGATGAGCACATATATCTGCTGCTACCGTTTATTGGAGGTGCACTTAGCAATTATTTTCCCAAGCCTCATCGTAAAAAAATCTCCCGTTACTTTCAACACGACTTTAGTCATTGCTGGCAGATCAGGGAAAAACAAGGGGAAAGTTTCAAGAAACACAAAAAAGTTCCCCTATATTATAAACTGAGAACACTGAAGATTTCCTGCCTTAAACCCCATTTTGAAGAGGTTCCTGACAACTTAAAAAAACACCCCATTGTCCCTCTTTCTTGAAGCTCTTAATTTCATCAGGACCATAAATCAAATCATTCATGGCTCTCTCTAGTTGGTAAGTAGTGACCCAGTGCCACAACCAGGAGGCTAAATCCAAAATGTTTATACAATTGTACTTGCATTATAGCTACTTGTAAAACCAAGCCTGTGTAGCTGTGAATGCACAAGTTTCCATGTTAATCAATACTCCCGGAACAGAAAAAATTCCAGTTAGAGGATACCATCAATTAAACACCACAAGTGAACTGAAATATGCAAAAGAAGAACAATAATTGCAAACTAACAAAAGATTTAACAGCTACCTCTTTGAACGCTTGTGTGCAGTTGTCACTATCTGTCCCAACATTTTTCTGTCTCCACCCCCTTCAAACCGCATCTCTGAAAACACATCCCAAGAAGCAACAATTTCAGTAAAACAAAACAAAATTTCCCAGATGCAAAGAAAGAGAAAAGAAAATAAAACAGAGCTAAAAACAGCAACCATTACACTCAGCAAAAAAAAAAAAAATGATTAACCAGATGGGTTCCTTGAGAGATGAAATGAACCAGAGTAGACCAAAAAAAAAAAAAGAACCAAATGGGTTCACAGGAAGCACCAATTAAACTCCAAAAACTCCACTTCTCTCAATGCACTTGAGTAAACAAGAGGTTCCAGGAAGTAACCACGAAGTCATCATTTGCAGCTAACAGAGTCTGAACATAGCAGAGACTGAAAGGGTGTTACCGTGTTACATATATGGGCAAGTAAAGATAAGACCTTTGGGCTTTTGACCAATGAATCTTCTCTTCAAAGGGACTCCCTTACACCTTAGTCACTCTCTATATATATCAGTAAGCTTTTGTAAAGGAGGAACTTTTTTGCATTAAAAGATGCAAAAACAGCTCGTGGGCTTTAATTAAAGAAGAAAGTTTACAAAGTAATGCGACTAAAGACTACACTCTAAATGTCAAAATGTGCAAAAAGTGCAAAATTTTCTCTCAATCTCAGACATCCCAAAGGACAAAAGGAGACTAGTTGGAGAGGAAGATAAATAGTGGCTACACCTATGACTGTCAAGTCCAAATAATAATAAAATAATATCCATGACCCAATTTCCTCGTTCTCTTCTCTTGTTGGGAAGCAAGTGGGAGTTGGTGGCCGTCCCTCCACCCTTGTCCTGTACCTTCATACATACCATCTTCTCTTCTATATTATTTGCTTTCTAGTCTTGATACGAATTAATTCTTTATAAGTAAATATAAATTGCAAAATTAAGCACTTTCCAATTGCCATATCTTGGCAAATCATGAAATTGTTGGCCAGCCTACCAAATTTTTTACTTTTTACGATTGAACATGTTAGTTTTTAAAGTCAAAAAGGTTCGATTTCTTGCAATTGCAAACGATGTTAACTCTAATTGGATTTATGTACTTTGCTTAATTGAGTGCATTACTAGCTTTTTAATAGCCCCTTTGAAAAGCAAACACTTGCTATTGTATGAACAAAATCTTCCATTTAACAAATGTAGCCAAGATTTGTCAAGATCCAATTTTGTCACCGTGGTAGAACAACGTTGTCAAGCTTCTAAGAAAACGTTCTCTCTTTCGTTTTCTTCTTTTTCTAGAGTTCAACCTTGAAAATTATTGTCTAGCGGCTTCGCTTGCCCCATTTAGATAAGAAGGAACTTCTTTCCCCCAAATCTCTGAGAAGGGGTATGCATTTTGTGATAGTTTCATAGCTTTTTTAGAGAGAACTTCAATAATATTTAAAATAACATTTTTTTAATCTCTTAATCACAATCCCAAATTGACTCGTAATGACATTAGAGAACAGTAATATCCATTATATATGACCCAAAAGTTGCTAAGTGAGTCCATCCAAATACAAAGGATATTGAGCATTAAAAAGAAAAAGAGTGCATGATGACCAAATGTAAGTTGCTAAAAGATTTTTAGCCAACAAGAAAAGCAGAGAGGCTCACACCTCAAAAGGGATGAAAGGTGAGGGATAAAGGAGACATTGGATGCTTGAGGTTTGTGGGGTTTCTCTTTGTCTTTGAGAAAATTAGGGTTAAAAGAAAGGGTAGATGCCCCATGTTGTCCTTGAGTATCCAAGAGACTAACGTTTGTCAAAGAATCACCAAATAAAATATTAAATTATGGGTTTTGTATTTCTTTTTGTCGTGATGCTCACCAGCTGCTAAAGAAAAATAAATAAATAAAGTTTTTTTCTCACTGCAACCAGAGAGGAAAGAAAAAGAGTTTCTTGAAAAACTTTCCATCTAGTGTTTGTTTAATGGGAAACCTTTTTGTTGAGATTGGAAGAAGATCCAAATCCAATAACCACAAGAGTTCACTCACAACCACATAGAGTCTATAAGAGTAGGTTGGCTTCAATTAATGAAATTTAAACTTAACTTTTGTTTCTAAATTTTTATTTACATGGAAGGTCAAAATGCTAAAAATGAATAAATAATTAATTTCTTCTAAATGTTGTACACCACGAAGACGTATAAATTATAAAAAAATAAAGTAAATATATAAAATAAAATATTAATATTTATGTGGTTCACCTCTTCTTTTTTATATAGAGTTACATGCCACTTTCAGGTAGAACCTCTCATCAATAGATAGAGCTAAATTCTCAATAATTGGCAAACCTATTTTCTACAATGTGTGACAATCCCATAAGTTGAAAGCCCACCCTCCAATGGCGAAGCCACTCTTTATGAGCAAACTCAAATAACCTTCTCAAAATACTAATATTCTCACAATACTCCAGAATATCTCCCATTATAGAATTTGATCATAAATCTAAATCAATTAGAATTTTTGGTCATAAATCTAACAGTGAAGAATTCCAATATAGAGTTTGATCATGCTTGTTTTAATGTTAATCAGACGATAATTAAGTTAATTAACTCGAAAGGACAAATAAAATCAAAACTTGAAAGGACAAATACCTTGCATTTAACAAATATTATGTAGCAGTGGAATCATATGGATATAATATTATCCTTGTTAGCTAGCGATTCTGCATTTGTGGGATCAAGAAAGAGTCAGATTTGTTATTTTGGACACATCTGATACTTTAATCTCCAGCCTCAGAAGTTGAAATTTTCTTGTTCCAATACTTAAACAATTGAAACTTCTATTTTATCTTATTATACATTAGTCTGTTGAATTTTGAAGTGGGTATCAATTTTTAAACGAATCTGACAGACATGCTTCATAGATTTATGAAAATTTTGAGTTGCATTAATTATATTCTTTTAGTTGTGAATTACAAAAAATAACATCCACCCATTAATTACAATGATCTACAACACACACACACACAATTCCATGGTGTTGATTCTTTTTTTTTTTTCAAAATTTATCAGTTTATAAACACAAGATCAGGTTAGGTAATAGGTACCCATGTGTCTCTACGGTTTTAGATCAAGAAAATTTCTTTTATACAGGCAAGAAAATTTCTGACATGTTTGTTTACCATTTCTGATGAATTTTTACTTACAAGACAGCAAATTCAATGAAAGATTTGAAAAATTAGATCAGTGAGAAACAACTCGAACCTGCAGGTTCCAATCTGCTGCAGTTTTTCAGTTCTCAAGAAATCATGCACAGTCTTCAAATGAAATGATAAAAGAAGACAAATTAGAAATGAGTATATGTAAAATATTGGCTGAAGTTCAAATTAGGAAGCTTGTAAAATTCCAAAACATAGATTCTAAGTGAAACTTGCTCACTTGTTTTCTTGTGGCATTTAACTATGCATGCGGTTCATTTTCTTTTATACTGAAAACATGACAATATTTGTTTGAAATGTAATCCTGTTTTCTATTTTTGAACTGCTTTAACAAAACATAACTGTGCTTTTCATTGATTTTTCTCTTACACTACTAATATAAAAAATATTCATTTCTGAAATAGCTTAGTAGGTACTAAGCAGTGCCTATGAGTTGGCCACAAAATCCATAAAAAATGTCTGTTAGTTGGGAGGGAGAGAGAGGTGTGTGGATGCATGTGTAGTGGTGGGAAAATGGGAGGTTACAAGGTTGATGCATGGCATTTCAGTGGTAGAGAGGGTGAGGAATCCCACAATTGAGAAAGAAAAAGTGAACTTTCCAAAAACATTTGGACAATGAGTCAATGCCAATCATAACCAGTAAAAGGCACCTCTGCCTTCCCCATTTCTGTCCCAACTTCCCCACTTTATTTGTTTTATTTTTTGTTCCTTCTTATAAAATGGTCCTATGTCCCAACTTCAAAGAAAATATCATAAGCCTATTTAATTGATTAGTTAACTAATTGCATCCTTAAAGACTAATTATTTATTTATTTATTTATTTAAATCAATGATATTCTTGTAAACAAATATTCATAACATGTTATGAATTGGTCATATTCATCCATTAAGTTTTTTTCCAAGTTCCAATTTGTAAGGTTGATGAATTTTTAGTTCTTATAGTAAGGCTGGTTCATGAGTGCTTTGATTGCGCAGGCAAATGTGAGTTTTGATTAAAGAAAAAGATAAAGAAAGAAAGAAAGAAAAGTAAAACTGTGCATGGAAATGAAAAGAAATGAAATCAATGAAATAGGAGGCAGCTGAGACGTTGAATTTTGAGAAAAGTACTTAAAACTCTCTTTCCCCATTCAAGAGCAGAGGGAGGTTGATGGGCAACCAACCAGCAATGCATGATTTACTCACCTTTAACTTCTTCTCTCTCCAAATAAAGTACCAACCATCATTCAATGTTTTTTTTTTTTTTTTTTTTTTTTTTTAATGCAAATTTGCATCTTTTTGAATCCCTCTCTTTTTGTCAAACTTCCATTATCCATGCACTTCCTTGGCCCCTATCCATATATGTTTGGAATTTGGCAATGTAAGAATCCTTCCTGTGGTTAAAACTTAAAACTACCCATCAATAATTCAAGTTGAAGCAGAAGATATACCATAAAATCATCCATATATATATATATATAATAATTTCATTGTAATTATTAATTGTAATAAGTTTTACATAAGTTTTATTATAATTAACAATTACAATGAAATTATTATATGTACTTTTAAACTGGGTTCAATCTTCTTGATTTTAAATAAGGTCACTAGCCAACAATAACCCAATTCAAAGAGCTTCCTCATTCCTCAAGGTTAGTCCAATTTTCCATGCACTATACTAATAGAAGTGGTTTAGTGTGTTTGGGGAGATTTTGCTTTAACTTTTATCATGAAATTTTTTGTCCTTAGTTTTGTGAATAATGATAACTGTGTATGTATTTTTTTGTCCTTAGTTTTGTGAATAATGATAACTGTGTATGTATTTTTTTGTCCTTAGTGTTTATCATATAGTGCATATTATATTAATTTTTCATAATTTTTAGTTTTTCCCACAATTTGGATTTTGTTATTTATGTCTTAACAATTCCAATAAAAAGTTTATACATCTTTAAAATTTTAAATTTCTAAAATATAATAATAATAATAATAATAATAATAATAATAATAATAATCACTATTATTGACTAATAAATAATAAGAATGCTAATATATTATTATTGATAAATTTAAATTTTATCTCTTTTTTTTTAATTTATTGTCTCTTCTTTAAAATTTTGTATTTCAAATTTGTATTATTTCTTCATTTTACATTTTATAATACTTTTGTGGATAAAATTAGTTGAACGTAAATATATTATCGTACCAATAAAATTTAAATACCTCTCAGATGGAATGAATTTCTCTTACCATTTGAATCAATCCTTCAAAGTATCTTATTTTCATTCTATTAATACAAAATTTAGAGAATAAAAAAAAATAATTAGGATAATAAAATCCAATGAAACTTTCAACCCTTTTTAAAAAGGTATCTTCTTTCTTATATAGAAAGTTGACTTAGAATAAAAAGGGCTTAATAAAAGAACAAAAGATTGCTAATTTGGAGAAAAGTCCTCCATTCAAACAGAAAACCACAGTGGAGACCTTTTAAATTCTTTTAATTTTCCATGCAATTACGCCAAGAGAAAGAGCATAATTACATAAAAAGAATCAAAATGAATCTAACTTTGCAAATTCATACCCACTGTTTATAAAGAAAAAAAAAACATTAATTTAGGGTTAAATGCTTGAAAATCATGTGATGTGAAGTTCAATTTTCATTAATCTTCTAGTTTTGTTTTCCTTTTAACTTGGGTAATGGATAGTGTTCGTTTATAGTAGTTAATATTATAAATTAATTTTCCTAAGTTTTATAAAATAAACTATGTTTATCATGAACTCAAAATATAAGATGTACGGTGAAATTTACATATTAAATACATAAGTTCTATATATTTTTATCTTTAATACTCGATGAACTGGATTTAAACAAAAATTTCTTATACTTATGATTACAGAGAGATTGAATGAAATTCAAATTAATACATAAAATAATTGAATGTACTAAAAAATAAATAGAATAAAATTATAGAGGACTAATTAATATATTTTTTAAAATAAAAAAATAATTAATATAAAAGGAGTAAATAGTAATTTTTTATAAGAAAATTTGATCAAAAATACGAAATTGGTTCCAAATGTGGTTGGGCTTGGACATCTATATATGGGCTAAGAACAAAACTAACTCATTTCATAGGTTCTGTTCTAGCTCAGATAGACCCACCCATGAACCATCAGCCACAGCCAGAAGCGAATACTAAGGTAATTAAGTGCCACCACTGCACGCCGTCGTTGCAAGTTGGGTCTGTTTTCGTTGCGATATAGAGCCAGGCAAGTGAGGGAGATGTACCCCAAATTTCTCATATCTTGAAGAAAAAAAGTCGTAATCTTGGAAACAGAAAATCCAAAATTCAACCATACCTCCAAACAAAAACCAAAATCAAAACCAGAACCTATTTTTGCTTATAATAAAACCCATGTAACACATAATATAGAAAAGGAAATAAAAAAAAAAAGAGCCCTGTAGAGGAGAGCTTCTGATCTGATCCCTTGAACCCAGTGAGTCTTTTAAGATCCTTTAATTTCAGGATTTCATTATCAACCACACCATTCAATTCAACACGTTTACCCCAATTTTCCAATTTTTTTTGGCCACGGTACAGCTCCTTCCCTGTCTAGTCACAAAACCCACATACATAAGAGCCTTATTTCACAGATTTTATATGCAATTAGGAAACCCCCCCACCCCACCCCATAAAAAAAAGGGTACGAAACCAAAATTCACTACCTTAAGCTATAGCCAAAACATCAAACCAACCACCATGCGTAAAAGGTGATCTCCCCTACTACTCTTTAAAGGTACATTACCACTACTTCTTAGCTGCCTCTGTTTTTATTTCCCGCTAGGCATTTTGACCATGCATGTCACATTTTTTTCATTTAATTTTTTTGGGAATTTTATGACCTAGGTAACTGTTGTAGGTGTAGCTGCTGCTGCCATTCTTAGAAAGAATATGATTAAAAAAAATAAAGAAAAAAAACCCATAATACCCTATAACTAGATAACCTAGCAATGAAAAATCTAAGAACCCTCGTTTGATTCAGCTTTTAAATTTGACTCTTTGTTTATTTGCAATTTTGGGTGTTTGATTTTTTTTTTCTCAAAAAGAATCATGGATTTTTATCTTATTTTCTTTTTGAGCTGGGTTCTGACCCCACCTTTTGAGTCAACCTTATTTCACATGCTGATCGTATATCTCTGCTCATGGGTTTTGGATGCTGTTTTAACTAGTGAAGGGATTAATGGTCAACTCATAATAGTGTAGGGTTCCATGGCAATTCTGTTACTGGGTCTAGTAGATTAGGGTTTTGGCTCATAATCCCAGCAAAATTTATAGGCTTTCAGGTGGGTTGTTAAGGAATTGGATCTTTAATTTTTGGTTAACTGTTGATTTATTGAGATATTTCTTGCATGTGCTTTTTTTTCTTGGCTCACGTTGCATTCTTGTTTTGCCTTGTCCTGGTCATACAGTGGCATAAGCTAATATTGTACAATTACATTATATACAGTCTTGGTGAATATGTATAATATTTGCTTTCTTGTGTGTATAGAGTGTAAATGAGTTGCATGCAAGCGCTTTGCACTTTGCAGTACCCTTTAGAATTTCATGGAACCCATGCTCGTTGTTATCTGCATTTGCTACAACTTAGTAAATTCAACTGAGTTTCTCTCTCTCTCTCTCTCTCTCTCTCTGTCTCTCTCTCTCTTTTTTTCATAAATAAAATTGCCTCGATGAAATTTTCAGTTATTGCAGTAGCTTTCCCTTGATATTTATATCTAAATTTATACTAATACATGTATTTTAAGATAATTGAGCAATTGAAAGCTACTTTTGGATCTTTTGATTAATAAAAAAATCCCAAAAGCGTCCCAGCAGTGGTTTTGTTGCATTTAAGGGGCGACATTAACTACAACAATAATGCCAACAAGACTCTAAATGATTTTAATCATTTGAGTTGTTGAATTTAAGTAAATAGGTCAATGCTTCTGCAATAATTGGGCATCATAGGTATGTGAGATTTTATTAACTGATTTCAATGGTGCAAGGGGGCCTGTCAATACGATTTACAGAAAATAATGATGGAGGATGTGAACTATGCAGAAAAAAATAGCAACATATGTTATGAAAAAAAGAAAATTAAAAGATAAACTTGCTTAAAAATTACTGCAGATTATTGTGAAAATCTATTGATATAAGAAATACTCGTTACATTCATAATTCTTGAGTTTACTATTTTACTTGTGATGTGGTCAAATATTGCAAAGCATTAACTGAACTAGAGTTTATAATATTCTCCTATTGGTCAGAATTGCCCCCACAAGAATCTTGTTTTGGTTAAATCTAATTTCAATTCAATAAATGCACGAGATTTTCCTCAAAATCTGTATCTAGTAGTGGTTGATAATTAACCTTTTATATTTGTAAAAAAAAAATTATCCTCTATTTCTTTTTGATAAGCCCTAAATATAAAAGGTGCATAGTGTTCTTGCAAACTGCAAATAAACTTACCTGTAGAGCATAGTTGGGAACATGTTGACTCTGGAGTTTGGATGTAATTTTATTTATAAATTTAGTGGTCTTCTAGTGTTAGAGCTTGCTTTCTATGCAGGTGAGAGTGTTCTTCCAAATGTGCTTGATCTTTTGAATTGTTAGCTGAAAGTGGCATTATTTATTCATGTACTTGTTAACAGTGGAACTTAGGTCAACTTTCAAAATGGAATGCAAAACTGTTGCTATTTATAAGATTTTCAACATATTTCTTAGGCCCTTTGACTGGGAGAAATGTGAGCTATTCATATACGTAAGTTTGCAAAGTTACTGTTTTTATACCTGCAACTTTTGCTTTCTTCTTTACATTTATTTCTGTATATGGAGATTTACATTTAGCTGATTTGGGTTTTATTTGAAACTTTTGAAATCTTCTTTCATTACTATAGGATGAAGTGCATTGTTTACTGTGTACTTACGAGAGTTAGATAAAAAGATGCTTAAATTTTTCTATAGGTTGAAGAAATAGATCCATACCGTATGCATTTAAAGGTTGAAACATGGCATATGCGTATCAGTTATTTGCTTGTTTACCATCTTGCGGGAATGTTTGGCAAATAGTTGTGCTGGTTAGATGCTAAAAAAAGACATTATGTTCAATCATTTGATGACATAGTTTTTGGAACATTAACTTGTGAAGGCCATCTTCAGGTTGCACCATCATGTGATCTTTTGATTCTGTTCATTATGTTATCTAGTTAATATGTTCCATAGAAATATAACTCTTTCTATATAAGCTTCAGTAATCAGTGTGTACTGTTACATTATCTGTGATTCTAATTTGCATGCTTCTGGTTCTTCTATGGGTTGAACCTTTTCTTGATCAAGGAAATGATTTCAGAAATAATTAGTTGTTTTGTGCATATTATATGCGACTACAGATTTGAGTGTAAATCATGGAAATGCTTCCTTCCTCTGGTGTTCAGTATGTTGGAGAATCTGATCATTCTCAGCAGAATTCAGGAACAGTTTTTATTTATGCTGGAGAATCTAATAGTGATGAACATGGAAAACAAGTTCACATGGTGGATGGTGGAGTGAATATCTTATCACTAAATGGGGAAGGGTCTCAAATACATAGACAAAGTGATGGCCAAGGGGCAGCAAATGGATTACCTCTCTCCGAAGGACATCAATGTGGACCCTCATATTCTGATTGTCAGGTGGAGAGCCAAAAATTATCTGGTGATTCTCATGATTTTGAAGATGAGGACTTGAATGTACAGAACTCTTGTACAAAACCTTGTGAAGCCCCTGAGAACTTTCAAGTAATTGTGGATACTATTGAAAGTGAGCCAACTAATGGTAGGGATGAAGAGTCATCTCTTTCAGAGCCCAAGTGGCTAGAACATGGTGAATCTGTGGCATTGTGGGTCAAGGTAACAGTGTATATATTTTTTCTTTTCACTTCTATGAACATCTTTTCCCTTCAGCAAATACATTATGCGATAGACTTACTTTATTGATTTTGCAATGGCTCTTGAGTAGTGGTAGTGCATAGAAATTTTCTTTTGACGATTAACCATGTGAATTTCTTTGCTTTTGTCATACCATTACTCCTTTTGTTAGTTATCCATAAATGAAACATTTGTGGCCATGCATTGGAAATATGAATTCAATTTGGTTTTGACATTGGTACTGCTATATTTTTATGATTTATAGTGGAGAGGGAAGTGGCAGGCTGGAATTAGATGTGCAAGGGCAGACTGGCCATTATCAACATTGAAAGCAAAACCAACTCACGATCGAAAGAAGTATTTTGTTATATTTTTTCCACATACTAGGAATTACTCCTGGGCAGATATGCTACTTGTCCGATCAATCAACGAATTCCCACAGCCTATTGCATATAGGACACATAAAATTGGACTTAAAATGGTTAAGGATTTGAATGTTGCACGGCGGTTTATAATGCAAAAGCTAGCTGTTGGCATGCTAAATATTGTTGATCAATTTCATACTGAGGTATACTTTTATTCTTTGCTTGTTCGTGCTTTGTTTCGCTAATGAATCATGTATCCTTATACCTGTCTTCACCTTTTCTTGCAATCTTCATTATTGTTTCTCAAATTTATTATAGGCTCTTATAGACACTGCTCGTGATGTGATGGTCTGGAAGGAATTTGCGATGGAGGCTTCACATTGTAGTGGTTATTCTGATCTTGGAAGAATGCTTTTGAAGCTTCAAAACGTAAGTTCCTATTGCTCTTGTAGTTTGCGAAATAGGGATGAAAGATTTTGTCTTTGTTGGCAGTTGAAAATTACAATACATGACAGCTAGGTATTCTCTCCAGAATCCTTACAACATTGCATTAGTGAACCTAAAAGTGTTTTTGATAAATGCGATTTTTTCTAACCTACCATGCTTTTATCGTTACTGGCCATCACGTGCATTGCCATGATGGTAAACATGTGAATATTTGTTTCAACGATAAAGATAATATGAATATTTTTGCAGTTATTTTAAACATTTGATTTACATGTTAATAAGTTATTGACAATTACAATGAACATTAAGATTAAAATTTTAATAAATAATCCTATAACCAATCACATACATATCATATATATATATATATATATTTATTTATTTATTTATCACTATCAATGTCCTTTACTAAATATTATGAACTTATAAAGTAAACTTCCTTGAAATTCTGACGGTAAATTTTCTAAAAACAATTAACAGTCTAAGTATAATATGAACTTACAAAGTAAACTTCCTTTAAATTCCAATGGTACATTTTCTGATTACAATTAACAGTTTTAATGATAATTCAGTATTTTTATTTCTATTGTTGGCAATGTCGTGGATTTTGCATTCTCAAAAATTTTACAAATATTTATATTTAACATTATATCAAATATTGTGACTTTTAGTCCAGTGATTCAATGAAATTTTACAGTTTATATTAATAAATATAAAAATATTTATACAGATTTTTTTTTTAATTATCTTGTTGGCTATTACAATAGTTAGAGATTTAGCATACCAAACTTTTTTTTTTTAAACCAACCTTGCCATTGCACAAATCATCACCAACAAATAATACAAATAAGAATAACCTTAATTGATGGAAATTATTAATGGCAAAACACTGGCTAATGTTGTTTTTTCACTGGTTCATTATCTCTTATATTTATTATAGGTGTGTTTAGGCATTTCTAGACCTTATATTTTAGTATTAATTAATTAATTAAATTATAATTAAGAGATTTTTTTTAGAAACTTAAGGCATTTTAGTAATATAAAATATCAAAAAGTCCCTTTTGTCCATAGTGTATTACAGTTGTACCTTTTGTCGTTGTACAAATTCTTAAACATAAATAATAAAAGAAAATTATTTTTAACTTGTGACAATATAAAAAAATCCTCTATTTCCCTAATTTGTGATAATAATAATAATAATAATAATAATAATAATAATAATAATAATAATAATAATAATAATAATAATTTATGTCATTAGTGTATTAACATAAATTATTTTTTATCACAAAAAATTTTTATATTTATTATTCTATAAAATTTTAATATTGTAATATATATTTTTCTTTAATATAAATAAATTTATTATTAAGAAGACTATACTCTAAATATTTTTATTATAAAATATTTTTAAAATTTCAATTAATTATATTAAATTACTTTAAAAAAATTATTTAAATTTATTTTACTTATCATTTGTAAAATATATCAAATTACTAATTATAATAATATATTATTTTAATTATTATGTTTAAATAAATTATTAATTTTATAAGATACTTAATATTTATTTGATATTTAATATTAGGCAGAACTTAAGATCACCCCATCATCACAACTACTATTATCTTACCCATATTACATGATACTGCTGCTTGGCCATGATAACAGCATACGTTTTGAATTATCAGTTGATGGCTTTGCCACCTATGGCATAATAATAATAATAATAATAATAATAATAATAATAATAATAATAAGTTTACATTATAAATTAATTATGTTCTGACTCACAGAAAGTGGATCTGGTGTGTTTATTTTCCAGTTGAGTTGAGGTTAATTCTTTGTTTGGCCAAAGGCTTGTGCTTGCCCCTTTTTCTTTATGCATACATGTGAGAAAGAATTAACAAGCAAACTTGCCTGTTTGGAAATCATTACTGCATCACTTTATTTCCATATTTGTGTTTAGTTCTTTTTATTTATGAGCTTTATTATGTGGCATAATGCTTGTAATGCTTATTGAAATTGTGGAAAATAGAACAATTGTGTTTTATTTCCTTGTTATAACTAAAGTTTTGTTGAGCTGAGTTGTTGCATTCCCCTAATTTCCTATGTGTATGGTTTCTTGCATATGTTTCTTTGATTTCCTATATTATGACATCCGTGTATATATACATGTGAGAGCATGCAATAACAAACTTCTTTTTTTCGCATGTGAATTTACTGTTTTGTTACTTTCTTTGTTTTGTGTTTAAAAATTTTATTGTGTTACTGTACTTGTGAGCTTTATGGTACATAAATACATATGTTTTCTGTGGACTCTGAAATTTTGGTTTGGTCAGACAATTTCAAGCCTTATGTTAACATTAATTTAAATTATCTTCCTCTGTCAATTTGCAATGAAATAATGCCACATCTCCTGTCTCTACAGATGATATTGCAGCAATACGTAAAATCTGACTGGCTTGAACATTCTTTTCAATCATGGGTACAAAGGTGCCAGGTTGTACAAAGTGCTGAATCTATTGAATTGCTGAGGGAGGTACGCATTAATGTATTGCAGCTTACAGAAGTTGAATGACCACAGTTCATGCAGAGGTGTAATAATTTTTATTTTTTAATAAATAAAATATCAGCTTGAGTGGATGGATCTTTTTGTTACTGTACCAGATGCAAGAATTGTGATTATCTGTTATCCCAACATCATATTGGAATAAACTTAGTTCCCTGATATGCTTTATGATATGTGAGATATCCACCTGTTGAGCATGATTCTCTAGAAAATGAGGAACTAGCTGATGTAGCCACATTCATATAACACTTAATTTTTAATAAAAACCTGTTCATTTCTCTCTTTATTTTCTGTGATTATTTCTAGAATGTTTAAAGAATGACCAATTGATTCCCAGAGTTGTGTTTGTCACAAGATCTGTGGGGTGCATTATTTCCTAGATCTATAACTGATTTAAATACATAGAGATACAGTGCTGCTCAGCCTGTGGCTAGAGAAGTTCTCCTTGATGTAGATGTTGCATTTTGTAGACTGGTCTTTCAAAAAAGTTTACTAGCTATTAGTTTAATCCTTTCTGGAGATTTCTTTGTACCCTTAGTTATATCTGTTAAGTTGCTGCTACCTTTAAAGCCTTGCTTTGCACCAGCTTTACCCACTCTTGTTTTGGTGCTAAAGAAAAACAAAAATTTCTCATCTATGCCTGTCTTCCTCCAACAGTTTGCAATTGTTAAAATTAAAATCATTGCTATTCTAATATTGGAATTCTTTGAAAATTAATAACCCATAGTTGTGTTGTCTTAATGTATTTATCCTTTATTTTATGCTAATTCTTGTTTCTTGTGATCTAGGAATTGTCTGATTCTATCCTATGGAATGAAGTCAACTCTCTCTGGAATGCACCAGTGCAGCCAACATTAGGTTCTGAGTGGAAAACATGGAAGCATGAAGTTATGAAATGGTTCTCAACATCTCATCCTGTATCTAGTAGTGGAGATGTAGAGCAGAGGAGCTGTGACAGTCCCTTAACCCTGAGTCCTCAAGTTGGCAGGAAGAGACCTAAGCTTGAAGTGCGCCGTTCAGAGTCACATGCTTCCCAGGTGGAAACAAGCAGTCCACTTCAAACTATGGCTGTTGAAATTGACTCTAAGTTCTTTAATAATCAAGACAATATAAATGCTGCTAATGTAGAATCAGAGCCTTCTAAAGTGGAATATTTTAGAGAGGGAGTTGCACCTACAGAGTCTCGTTGCAGTGTGACTGATAAATGGGAAGAAATTGTAGTTGAAGCTGGAAACTCTGAACTTATGCAGACCAAAAATATTGAAAGGACTCCTATAAATGAAGTTGTGGATGAGAAAACCTTAGATCCTGGGAATAAGAATCGGCAATGCATTGCCTTTATTGAATCGAAAGGAAGGCAGTGTGTTAGATTGGCAAATGATGGTGATGTTTATTGTTGTGTACATTTAGCCTCTCGTTTCATTGGCAGCTCTACCAAGGTAGAGGCAAGTCGTTCTTTTAATAGTCCAATGTGTGAAGGCACCACTGTTCTTGGAACTCGATGTAAACATCGGTCTTTATCAGGTTCCTCATTCTGTAAGAAACACAGACCCCGGATTGATACCACAAATACCTCAAATTCACCTGAAAATACACTTAAGAGAAAGCATGACGAGATTATTCTAGGTGCAGAGGCCACGCATTGCAAAGATATGGTATTGATGGGAGAAGTTGAAAGTCCCCTTCAAGTAGAGCCTCTCTCAGTCATGGATCGAGATGCCTTCCATGGAAGGAACATGTTGATAGAGAAGTTTGAGCATTCCATTCCGAATCATAGTGGCCAGGAGGTGTTACACTGCATAGGCTCAAGTCCCTTTGATTATAATGCCACTTGTTATGACACTCCAAAGCGTTATTCATTATATTGTGATAAACACATGCCAAGTTGGCTTAAACGTGCAAGAAATGGTAAAAGTAGAATAATACCGAAAGAATTATTCATAGATCTTTTAAAGGATTGCCATTCCACGGATCAAAAGCTGAGTTTACATCGAGCTTGTGAGCTTTTCTACAAGCTCTTCAAAAGTATTTTGTCCCTGAGAAACCCAGTTCCTATGGAAATTCAGCTTCAATGGGCCTTGTCTGAAGCTTCTAAAGATTTCAACATTGGAGAACTCTTGTTAAAGTTAGTTTGTGCTGAAAAAGTGAGACTCACAAATATATGGAGCTTCAGTGCTAATGAAGATGTACAAGTTTTCTCCTGTGTCAATGAAGAATCAACAATTTTGCCCTTGGCTGCTGATAGTAGCCATGATGATGAAAAATCATTTAAATGCAAATTTTGCTCAGAGGAGTTTCTTGATGATCAAGAGCTTGGCAACCACTGGATGGACAATCACAAAAAGGAAGCCCAATGGCTATTTAGAGGTTATGCCTGCGCCATCTGCCTGGACTCGTTTACTAACAGGAAACTTCTGGAAACCCATGTGCAAGAAAGACACCATGTGCAATTTGTTGAACAATGCATGCTTCTTCATTGCATTCCATGTGGTAGCCACTTTGGGAATGTTGAAGGGTTATGGTTACATGTCCTCTCAGTCCATCCCGCTGAATTCAGGCTATCAAAAGTGGCTAATCTGCTGTTGGGGGAAGAAAAAGAGAATTCTCTGCAAAAACTTGAACAGGTCAATACAACTTCTATGGAAAATAACTCAGAGAATTTAAAGGGTATCCGAAAGTTCATATGCAAGTTTTGTGGCTTGAAGTTTGATTTGCTGCCTGACCTTGGCAGGCACCATCAGGCTGCTCATATGGGACCGAATCTATTCAGTTCTCGACAACCAAAGAGGGGGGTTCGTTATTATGCTTATAGATTAAAATCTGGAAGACTTAGCCGTCCTAGATTTAAGAAAGGTCTGGGAGCTACAACGCATAGGATGGGGAACAGGGCCAGTGCTAGCATGAAGAAACATATCCAGGCATCAAAGTCACTTAGCCCTGTGGGATTAAGTTTACAGTCTCAGGTAACTGAGCTAGCAACACTTGGTAGATTGGCAGAATCCAAATGCTCAACAATTGCAAAGATATTGTTTTCCAAGATTCAGAAGACCAAACCTCGTCCTAATAACCTTGATATATTAGCTGCTGCACGCTCTGCATGCTGTAAGGTGAGCCTAAAGGCCTCACTGGAGGGGAAATATGGAGTGTTGCCTGAACGTTTGTATCTCAAGGTAGCCAAACTTTGTAGTGAGCATAATATTAGAGTGAAGTGGCACCAGGAGGGATTTATTTGTCCCAGAGGATGTAAGAGTTTTAAGGATCCAGGATTACTATCACCCTTGATGTCTCTTCATAATGGTTTTGTAGGTAAACAGTCTACACATTCATCCAACTATATGAACAAGGCGTGGGAAGTGGATGAGTGCCATTATGTCATTGATTTGTACGATGTTAGAGAGATTCCTAGACAAAAGTCCATTGTCTTGTGCAATGATATAAGCTTTGGGAAGGAATTGATACCAATAGCTTGTGTAGTAGATGAGCACCTCCTAGCATCTCTTAATGTCTTTGCAGATAGTTCTGACAGTCAAACTACTAACTTCCCCATGCCCTGGGAAAGCTTTGCCTATATCACAAGGCCATTGCATGATCAATCTCACAATCATGTTGTTGAGGTATCCTTCTATAGGCTATTTTCCTATTGTTTGATGCTACTTGGTCTGGATCATGGTCTTTAAATCTATGCTTAATGCACTTAACTGTATGCACATGCTTGGCCTATATCCTATGTTGCAAGTGATTGATCCTATTTGGCTGCCAACAAAACCCCCCACCCTAACATAAAAAAAAAACCCACATGAAGCAAGCATATTCAGTTAAAAAGAAAAAAAAAAGTATGTTCATATGTATCAATGCTTCTTTATACCATACGTTTGACACTTTACTCTGCTCCACCCTCCCTTTTTTTTGCAGAATTTGCAATTGGGGTGTGCTTGCCCTGATTCATTATGCTCTCCTGAAACATGTGATCATGTTTACCTCTTTGATAATGACTATGAAGAGGCAAGAGATATATATGGGAAACTTATGCATGGCAGGTTCCCATATGATGATAAAGGGCGGATTATATTGGAGGTAATGCAAGTGTAACTTTGTCAATAGTTACTGAATGGCATACTTAATATTGGTTGCTGAACTTTTATATATGGCTGCATCTCGTAGAATGCTACATCCTAGGCTTAAGCTGCTGAAGCCCTGGACTTCCCTATTTTTCTGAAAGGCGTTTGTTAGCATGTTTTTCTTTTGAGAGTTTATGTAATGTTGATTAATTTGTGCGGTTATTCTTAGCTTTTCTCTTCCTTGTCTTGTAATGAACTATTTACATGTGACTACAAAGATGGTATTGATGCTTCTAAGCATCTAATATTGATCTATTTAGATTTCCTTTGATAGGATTATAAATCACTTGAATTCGTTGGTTTTCGAGATCATGAGATTTTATGTTTCCCCTCCTAGTGGAGATCTCCAGTACATAAACATGTAAATTTTGTACCACAAATTTCATTGCCATGAACAAATTCTATATGACATGCAGATGGGGTGTTTATTCTTGTTCACTACCCCGCCCTTCCTCTTTAGATGTCTAGTTTAGATACAAGTGTGAATGGTTGCTTTCCTAGTGAAATTGACATTTTCAAGTTTTCTTGCAAAATGTGCAGGAGGGTTACCTTGTTTATGAGTGCAATCACATGTGCAGGTGCAGTAAAAACTGCCCAAATAGGGTTTTGCAGAAGGGAATACGAGTAAAGCTGGAAATCTTTAAAACAAAGAATAAGGTAATGCTTTCAATTTTTTAAATTACTTCTGTAGCCTTATACTTACTCCAACCGTTGATATACAGGGATGGGCTGTCAGGACAGTCGAACCAATCCTACGTGGCACATTTGTGTGTGAATATATTGGGGAGGTTTTAGATGAGAAGGAGGCATATGAAAGGCGTGGCAGGTTATCAATGTTGAAAGATGTAGTTTCTTGTTTGGTTTAGCCTATGTTTGTGTTTATTTATTTTATATTTTAAATGAATTTTCTTGGACTTCCAGATATGGTGAACAAGGTTGCAGGTATATGTACGACATTGATGCTCGTGCCAATGATATGAGCAGATTGATCGAAGGACAGGTCAAATATGTGATTGATGCCACCAAGAATGGGAATGTTTCACGGTTCATCAATCACAGGTAGGGAAAATTCAATCAGTAGTGTTCCTTGCAATGTGAACCAATTGAAATAGTCTACCGTTCAATTGTTGATGTTCTTAAAAGGTATTGGTGTTCTGATACGTGTTGTGATGCCTATCTCTTGATGCATGAGGCAGTGGCTTTGATGTTATGTGTATAAGTGGCTTAAGATCAGACCATTTATGTCAGTTGAGTTTACTTTTCATCTATATTTTCTCGGGAGACATGCTAATGAAGCGTACTTTATATTTTAGTATACAAAATTTTGTTAGTAGATGCCAGAATAGTATATGGATAATGTTAAGGAGAAGCATGACTAAATTCAGAATACAAATTTAGAACTTCAGGAAACTCTGTATGGCAGCATTTTAGAAACCTGATATGCCTGGTCAGGTCAGGTTATATGAGGATTGGTCTAAGAATGAATGAATTTTAAGTTTTACCTGTGCCATATATAATAATCTGGCAAAAACCAGAGAAGTGATTGGTTCAACCACAAATCAGTTTCACCTAGACATTGTTCTCACAAACTGTCTGGTTTTATAATTAATCAATTGTAAGTTTGAAAATTGCTCAAAATAATGATGTAGTGTTCAAAACAGAATGTACCAATTGCTAAGTGCTGCTGTCTTTTAGTCTAACAATTGCAATTAATATGTACAGTATATATTCATTTCCACATTTTTGTCTTAAAATTGTATGAATTTAAAGTTCTTTCCTTCCTCTTAGAGAGCATGACTGTTATCCATGGTGCTAAAATGTTAAAAAAAAAAGTGCGGACTTATTTCACTGTGATTATGTAGCAACTGTACTGGCGTTATTATTTTTATTGTTTTTTGATAGTTACTACAACAAATAAAAATTGCATCAAAGTGAATTATCATTAGGTTAATAAAGTCCACTTAGCACATTTTTAAGTTAACAATCCAAAAAACAAAAAAAATACTAAGCCTTCTAAGGATTATTCTAATCTGGTGAAAATAGCAAAGTATTGATGCACCATGTGCTGATTTCTTGTTAATTTTTCTAATGTTTTAAGTACTTGTTGATTTGCTCGTGCTTCTCAATGTGTTGGCAGCTGCATGCCAAATCTCATGAACCACCAAGTTCTTATCAACAGCATGGATTCTCAGCATGCTCATATTGGTCTGTATGCAAGTCGAGACGTAAGCAATCTCTGCTTGTTTTTCTTGAATATGTTGAGCTTCATTTTCTTGGTACTGTGTTTGTATGTGTGGTAATTGATTTTGCCATATAATGAGCAGATAGCTTCTGGTGAAGAACTAACGTACAATTTTCTGTATGATCTGCTGCCTGGAGAAGGGTATCCTTGCCATTGTGAAACTTCCAAGTGCAGAGGGCGCCTGTACTAAATCTTGATGGACATTGAGTTCTTGTGGTCTTGTCTGCGAATAATAAGGGAGACGGGAGATTTGAGTCCATTCCCTGCAAGCCAAATTTATGGGCAGACCAAATCATGAGTAGCTCATTGAGTGGATCAAAGCTAACAATAACTTGGTCAGGTTCCTGTGGCAATGGTACCATACCAGGGCTCCAGCATTAAGGAAATTTTGGCAATCCCACCAAGTTGTTTGTGTCTATTCACATTTATATACGAGGCAGAGGAAACCTCATTTTCTTTTTGACCTATCATTTTCTTTTTGACCTATCCTTTTCTGTAACAGCGAGCACTGATGCCAACCTGGCTAAGCTTCTAGTGTAGAAGGTGATTTTTTCTGTTTGAAGTTCTTAGGTGTAGTGTTTGTTTACCGTTGGTGCCTAACATGTTTGTTTACCATTTCTGATGAAATTGGACATGGATTTTTAACTTACAAGATAGCCAATTCGATGAATGATTTCAAAAATCAGACTACTGATGAGAAAGAAACCGACAACCTGTACCTGCAGGTTCCAATTTGCTGCAGTTTTTCAGTTCTCAAGAAATCATGCACAATCAAATTGAGCTTTTAAAGTTTGTTTCACATTGTTATTTAAACTATTATCAAGAAAAAACACTATCTAAAAAATGTTTATTAAAATTTTTAAATTTTAGTATAAATTTAAGCAAATCAAGTGGCAGGGTTACCATAATCACAATTCATAACATACTGTGACTTGTTTATATTCCTCTATGAAGTTACTTCCAAGTTCCAACATGCAAGGTTGATGAATTTTCAATCTATAGAGTTAGGCTGGTCCACGAGTCCTTTGATTGCGCAGGCAAATGTGAGTTTTGATTAAAGAAAAAAAGAAGAAGAAAGAAAGGTAAAACAATGCATGGAAATGAAATGAAATCAAATCAATGGAGGAGGAGACACTGAGATGTTGAAATTTGAGAAAAGTTATAACTCACTTTCCTATTTAAGGGCAGGGAGGTTTTTTTTTTTTTTTTTTTTTTTTCTTAATTCAAAAATTAAAATTAAAATTAAAATTAAAATTAATCTTCTAGTTTCGTTTGCCTTGGACTTGAATAATGGACAGTGTTCGTGCATGGTAGTTAACATTACAAATTAATTTTCCTGAATTTTACAAAATATAATCATATTAAAATTCTGTTTGTTTCAAAAAAAATATTTTATTAAAAATAATTTATATGTTTTATAGCATTTGAAACATTTAAGAAAATGAGTCAATAAAAAATATTTTTTTATGAAAAGAAAATTAAGTCAATTTTTTATTTTTAAATTTTAATAATTTTATTAAAATATAAAAATACTTATACATGTAAGAAATAAATATATATTATTAATTTAATATTGTAACTAAAAATAAAAAATATTATCATGAAAAATATTTTTTATATAAAAATTATTTTTTATTATTTAATTATAATATTCAATTAATAATATATATTTATATCATGTACATATAAATATTTTTATATTTTTATAAGATTATTAAAATCTAAAAAATAAAAAATAATTAAAAATTTCCTTTGATTGTAAAAACATTATCCATTGATTTATTTTCCTGAATACTGCTAAAAATTATAAAAGAAATATTTTATTAAAATATTTTTCATAAAAAAATAGAATCTAAATCTACTAAATTCAACAATTAAAACTATTTGTTGGTATCAACAATTAAATATTAATAGTTAACAATTAGCACTTAAAAATGCTAAAAGTTAGTAATGAAAAATGTTATATTTTTAATAGTATAATTAGATAATTGAATTTTTATAAAATTATTGGAAAATTATATTTATAAACATTTAAATTTAATAATTAAAAACTAAATAATAATAAAATTTAAGTGGAATTGGATCAAAAATACAAACTTGGCTCAAAGTGTGGTTGGACTTGGACATCTATATATGGGTAAGAACAAAACTAACTCACAGGTTCTGTTCTGGCTCATATAGACCCACGCATGAGCCATAAGCCAGGATCGAATAATAAATCTCACTGCTATACGACGTCGTTGCAAGTTGGCTCTGTTTTCCTCGCAAGATAGAGCCAGCCAATTGGCAAATGAAAAGAGAGATGTACCCCAAATTTCTCATATCTCGAAGCAAGAAAGTCTAACCTTGGAAATGTGAAACCATGCCCTCCAAACCAAAACCAGAACCTTTATTTTTCCTTATAATAAAATCCCATGCAACACAGAAATGTGGAAGACAACTTCTGATCTGATCCCCCTAACCCAGTGAGGTCCTCTTCTTTGATTTGAGCTTTTCATTTTCATCAGCCAGACCCTACAATAAAACGCGCTCCAATTTTCCATATTTTTTGGCCACGGTACACCTCTTTCTTTCCCTAGTCACAAAACCCACATACCATAAAAGCCTTATTTCACAGATATTATATGCAATTAGGAAACCCACCCCCCCCCCCCCATAAAATTAAAGGTACAAAACCAAAATTCACTGCCTTAAGCCATAGCCAAAACATCAGACCAACCACCTTGCGAGAAAGGTGATCTCCCCTACTACTCTTTAAAGGTACATTACCACTACTACTTTCGTTTCTGCTTCCTTCCTCTGTTTTTATTTCCCCCTAGGCATCATGACCATGTATGTCACATTTATTTTTTTTGGGAATTTTATGACCTAGCTAGCTGGTATAGCTGCTGTGCCCTCCTTAAAAGCAAAGTGATTAAATAAAATTAAGAAGAAAAAAAAAATCCATGATACCCCACAAGAAGATAGCCTAGCAATGAAAAATCTAAGAACCCTTGTTTGATTCAACTTTTAAATTTGACTCTTTGTTTACAATTTTGGGTTATTGATAATATTTTCGTTGCATGCTTAAAGAATCCTGGGTTTTTATTTTTTTTCTTTTTTGAGTTAGGATCTGACCCCACCTTTTGGGTCATCCATATTTCACATACTGATCGTATATCTGCTTATGGGTTTTGGATGCTTTTTTAACTAGTGAAGGGATTAATGGTCAATTCATAATAATGCATGGTTCTATGGCATTTCTGTTACCGGGTCTAGTGGAATAGGGTTTTGGTTTATAATCTCAGCAAAATTTATAGGCTTTCAGGTAGGTTGTTAAGGATCTGGATCTATAACTTTTGGTTACCTGTTGATTTGAGTTATTTTCTTTCAGTTTTTTTTTTCTTGGCTAACGCTGCATTCTTGTTTTGTTTTGTTGTGGTTATACAGTGGCATAAGCTAATATTGTAGAGTTGCATGATATATAGTGAGATTCTTGGTGAATACGTATAATATTTGCTTTCTTGTGTGTATAGAGTGTAAATGAGTTGCATGCAAGTGCTTTGCACTTTGCAGTACCCTATAGAATTTGGTGGAATTCATGCCTTGATGAAATTTTCACTCTTTGCAGTAGCTTTCACTTGATATTTATATCTGAATTGATACTACTACATGTATTTTTTAAGATAATTAAGCAATTTAAAGCTGACTTTTGGATGTTTTGATCTTAAAAAAAAAAAAATATCCCAAAAGCATCTCTGCAGTGGTTTTGTTGCATTTAAGTGGTGACATTAACTACAACTATAACGCCCAACAGACTCCTAGTGATTTAAACATTTGGGTAGTTGAATGGAAATAGTTGTTATTCTTGAATAAGAGAAAGTGATAGAACTGTGATTATTGGGCATCATAGGTGTATGAGATTTTATTAACTGATTTCAATGGCGTCAGGGAGGCTTGTCAATACGATTTACAGAAAATAATGATGGAGGATGTGATGAACTATGCAGAAAAAAACATTGCAACATATGTTATGAAAAAAGAAAATTAAAAGATGAACTTGCTTAAAAATTGCTACAGATTATTGTGGAAATCTATTGATAGAAGAAATACTCATTACATTCATAATTCTTGAGTTTACTATTCTATTGTGATGTGGCCAAATATTGCAAAGCATTAACTGAAATAGAGTTTATAACATTCTCCTCTTCGTCATAATTGCCCCCACAAAAATCTTGGTTCAATGTTTGGGTTAAATCTAATTTCGATTCAAAAAATGCACAAGATTTTCCTCAAAATCTGTACCTAGTATTGATTGATAATTAACCTTTTATATTTGTAAAAAAAAAAAATCCGGTTTCTTTTTAGCAAGTCCTAAAGATAAAAATTGCATGGTGTTCTTGCAAACCGCAAATGAACTTACCTATAGTGCTTTGTTGGGAACATGTTGACTCTGGAGTTTGGATGTAATGGTATTATATTGTTAAAGCACGCTCTTTATGAAAATGAGAATGTTCTTCCAAATGTGCTTGATCTTTTGAATTGTTAGTTGAATGTGGCATTATTTATTCATTTATTCGTTAACAGTGTAATTTCGTCTACTTTCAAAATGGAATGCAATACTGTTGGTATTTATAAGATTTTCAACATATATATTAGGCCCTTTGACCAGGAGAAATGTGAGCTATTCATATCTGCAAGTCTGCAAAGTTACTGTTTTTATCTCCTTCACCTGCAAATTTTGCTTTCTTCTTTGCATTTATTTCTGTATATGGAGAATTACATTTAGCTGATTTGGATTTTATTTGAAAATTTTGCAATCTTCTTTTATAACCATAGGATGAAGTGCATTGTTTACTGTGTACTTACAAGAGTTAGACTTAAAGATGCATAAGTTTTTCTAAAGGGTGAAGAGATAAATCCATACCATATGTATTTAAAAGTTGAAATATGGCATATGTGTATTAGTTATTTGCTTGATTTACCATATTGGGGTAATTTTTAGCAAATAGTTGGGCTGGTTATATGCTAAATGACCACATTACGTTCAATCATTTGACAACATAGCTTTTTGAACATTAACTTATGAAGACCATCTTCAAATTGCACCACCATATGAGCTGTTGACTCTATTCATTATGGTATTCTTTAACTGTGTTCTATAGAAATATAATTCTTTCTATTTCAGCTTCAGTAATCAGTATGTACTATTACATTATCTATAATTCTTATTTGCATGATTCTGGTTCTTCAATGGGTTGAACCTTTTTTTCTTTTTTTGATCGGGGAAATGATTTCAGAAATAATTAATTGTTTTGTGCATATTATATGGGACTACAGATTTTAGTGTAGATCATGGAAGTGCTACCTTCTTCTGGTGTTCAGTATGTTGAAGAATCTGATTGTGCTCAACAGAATTCAGGAACGGTTTTTATTTATGATGGAGAATCTAATAGCTTTGAACATGGAAAACAAGTTCAAATGGTGGATGGTGGAGTAAATATCTTATCACTAAATGGGGAAGGGTCTCAAATAGAGAGACAAAGTGATGACCATGGGGCAGTAAATGGATTGCCTCTCTCCAAAGGACATCAAAGTGGGCCTTCATATTCTGATTGTCTGGTGGAGAGCCAAAAATTATCTGGTGATTCTCATGATTTTGAAGATGATGAATTGAATGTACAGAATTCTTGCACAGAACCTTATGAAGCCCCTGAAAACTTTCAAGTAATTGTGGATAATATTGAAAGTGAGCCAACTAACAGTAGGGATGGAGAGTCATCCCTTTCAGAGCCCATGTGGCTAGAACATGATGAATCTGTGGCATTGTGGGTCAAGGTAACAGTGAATGTATTTTTCCTTTTCACTTCCATGAACATCTTCTCCCTTCAGCATATACATTATGTGGATAGACGTACGTTATTGATTTTACAAATGGCTTATGTGTAGTGCATACAAATTTTCTTTTGAGGATTAAGTATGTGAATTTCTTTGCTTTTGTCACACTATCTTTTTGAAAGTTTTACTCCTTTTATTAGTCATCCATAAATGAAACATTTATAGCCATGCATTGGAAATATGAATTCAATTTGGTTTTGACATTGGTACTTCTATAATTTTATGATTTATAGTGGAGAGGGAAGTGGCAGGCAGGAATTAGATGTGCAAGGGAAGACTGGCCATTATCAACTTTGAGAGCGAAACCAACTCACGATCGAAAGAAGTATTTTGTGATATTTTTTCCGCATACTAGGAATTACTCCTGGGCAGATATGCTGCTTGTCCGACCAATCAATGAATTCCCACAGCCTATTGCATATAGGACGCATAAAATTGGACTTAAAATGGTTAAGGATTTGAATGTTGCACGGCGGTTTATAATGCAAAAGCTAGCTGTTGGTATGCTAAATATCGTCGATCAATTTCATACTGAGGTATACTTTTATGCTTGCTTGTTCTTACTTTGTTACACTAACGAATCATGTAGTCTTTACCTGTCTTCACCTTCTCTTGCAATCTTCGCTTGTTTTCTCAAATGTATTATAGGCACTGATAGACACTGCTCGTAATGTGATGGTCTGGAAGGAATTTGCGATGGAGGCTTCACATTGTAGTGGTTATTCTGATCTTGGAAGAATGCTTTTGAAGCTTCAAAATGTAAATCCCTATTCCTCTGATAGTTTGGGAAATAGGAATCAAAGATTTTGTCCTTGTTTTCCCCAATGTGGCAATTGAAAATTACAATACATGACAGCTAGGCATTCTCTCCAGAATGCTCACAACTTGCATTTGTGAACCTAAAATTGTATATGATAAATGCATTTTTTTCTGACCTACCATGCTTTTATTGTTGCTAGCTGTCATTTGCATTGGCATGATGGTACTTGAAGAGTTAACATGTGAATATTTGTTTCAATGATAAAAGTAATATAAATATTTTTGCAGTTATTTTAAACATCTGTTTTATATATTACATGTAAATAAGTTATTGACAATTATATAGAAATAATAAACATTAAGAATAAAATTTTAATAAATAATCCTATAACCAATTATAAACAAATCATATTTTTCTTCATTTTATATTTTCTTTATCAATATACTTTAATATGAACTTCTAAAGTAAACTTCCTTTAAATTCCAATGATAAATTTTCTGATAACAATGAACAAATTATAATATGAACTTACAAAGTAAACTTCCTTTAAATTCCAATGGTAAATTTTCTAATAACAATAACAGTTGTAATGATAATTCAATATTTTCATTTGTACTGTTGGCAATGATGTGATTTTTGCTTTCTCAAAAATTTTTTAAACATTTATATTTAACATTATATCAAATATTGCAACTTGTACACCAGTGATTCTATGAAATTTTACATTTTATTTTAATAAATCTAAAAAATTTACACGTATATTTTTTTATTATTTTATTGGCTATTGCAATAGTTTGAGACTTAGTATACCAAGCCAAAATTATTTTCAATTTTTTTTAGCTAACATTGCCATTGCCACAAAATATTACTGACAAATAATATAATTAAGAATAACCTTAAATAATGAAAATTATTAATGGCAAAACACTGGCTAATGTTGTTTTTTCATTGGTTCATTATCTCTTTTATTTATTTATTTTAGGTGTGTGTTTTGGTGTTTCTAAAACTTTTTTGTTAGTATTAATTTATTAATTAATTAAATTATGATTGGGAGAATTTATTTAGAAACTTAAGTCATTTTAGTAATATGAAATATCAAAAAGCCCTTTTGTCTATAGTGTATTACTGTTTTACCTTTTGGTCCTTCTAAAAATACTAACAACATATGTAATTTTATTCATACTACAGATTTTTCTGTCAACTCTTGCTCTGTAATGAATTGATGAGCTTAAAGATCACTGCAACATTCATGCCCCTATCACCACAACTATTATCTCACCCATATCTCATGATACTGCTACTTGAACTTGATAACATCATATGTTTTGAATTATCAATTGATGGCTTCACCACCTGTGGGGAAAAAAAAAAAAAATCTAAGTTTACATCATAAATTAATTATGTTCTGCATCCCAGAAAATGGATCTGGTGTGTTTATTTTCCACTGAATTGGCATCAATTCTTTGTTCAGCCAAAGACTTGTGCTTGCCTTGTTTTCTTTATGCATACATGTGAGAAAAAATTAACAAGTAAACTTGCCTGTTTGGAAATCATAACTGTATCACTTTATTTCCATATTTGTGTTTAGTTCTCTTTTTTTATGTGCTTTATTATGTGGCATAATACATATAATGCTCATTGAAATTATGGAAAATTAGAACCATTTTGTTTTATTTCCTTATTATAACTATAGCTTTGTTGAGCTGAGTTATTGCATTCCCTTAATTTCCTGTGTGTATGGTTATTTGCATATGTTTCTTCGATTTCCTGTGTTATGATGTCCATGTGTATGTACATGTGAGAGAGCATGCAATTAGAAACTTCTTCTTCTTCTTCTTCTTTTTTCTCATGTGAACTTACTGTTTGTTACTTTCTTTGTTTTGTGTTTAAAATTTTATTCTGTGCTGTACTTTCGAGCTTTATGGTACATAACTACATAATTTTTCTGTGGACTCTGAAATTTTGGGTTAGTCAGCCTATTTCAAGCCTTGTGTTAACATTAATTTATAAATAAATTATTTTCCTCTGTCAGTTTGCAATGAAGTAATGCCACTTCTCCTTTCTCTACAGATGATATTGCAGCAATACATAAAATCAGATTGGCTTGAACATTCTTTTCAATCTTGGTTAAAACGGTCTCAGGTTGCACAAAGTGCTGAATCTATTGAATTGCTGAGGGAGGTACGCATTAAAGTATTGCTGCTTACCGAAGTTGAATGACCACAGTTTATGCGCAGGTGTAATAATTTTTATTTTTTAATAAATAAGATATCAGCATGACTGGATGGATCATTTTGTAACTGTAGCAGATGCAAGAATTGTGATCATCTGTTATCCCAACATCATATTGGAATAAATTTAGTTCCCTGATATGCTTTATGATATATGAGATATCCACCTGTTGAGCATGATTCTCTAGAAAATGAGGAACTAGGCGATGTGGCCACATTCGTATATCACTTAATTTTTAATAAAAACCTGCTAATTTCTTTCCTTATTTTCTGTGAGAATTTCTAGAATGCTTAAGCAATAACCAATCAATGCCCAGAGTTATGTTTGTCTCAAGATCCGGGTGCATTATTTTCTAGATCTATAACTGACTGAAGTACATAAAGTGCTACTCAGCCTGTGGCTAGACAAGTTTTTCCATGATGTAGGTGTTGCATTTTGCACATAGCCTGTCAAAAAAGTTTGCTAGCTGGTAATTTAACCCTTTCTTAAGATTTATTTGTACCCTTACTTGTGTCTGTTAAGTTGTTGCAGCCTTCAAGGCCTTGGTTTGCACCAGCTTTGCCCACTTTGATTTTGGTGCTAAAGAAAGAAAAATGAAAAATTCTCTTCTATGCCTGTCTTCGTCCAGTTTTGTGCAATTGTTAAAATTAAAATCATTGCTATTACTATATTGGAATTATTTGAAATTTAATAACTCATAGTTGTGTTGTCTTAATATATTTATCCTTTATTTTATGCTGATTCTTGTTTCCTGCAATCTAGGAATTGTCTGATTCTATCCTATGGAATGAAGTCAACTCTCTCTGGAATGCACCGGTGCAGCCAACATTAGGTTCTGAGTGGAAAACCTGGAAGCATGAAGTTATGAAATGGTTCTCAACATCTCATCCTGTATCTAGTAGCGGTGATGTAGAGAAGAGAAGCTGTGACAGTCCCTCAACCATGAGTCTTCAAGTTGGCAGGAAGAGGCCTAAGCTTGAAGTGCGCCGTGCAGAATCACATGCTTCCCAGGTGGAAACAAGCAGTCCACTTCAAACTATGACTGTTGAAATTGACTCTGAGTTCTTCAATAATCGAGACATTATAAATGCTGCTACTGTAACATCAGAGCTTCCTAAAGAGGAATATTTTAGGGAGGGAGCTGCACCTACAGAGTCTCCTTGTAGTGTGACTGACAAATGGGAAAAAATTGTAGTTGAAGCTGGAAACTCTGAACTCATGCAGACCAAAGATATTGAAAGGACTCCTATAAATGAAGTTTTGGATAAGAAAACCATAGATGCTGGGAATAAGAATCGGCAATGTATTGCTTTTATTGAATCGAAAGGAAGGCAGTGTGTTAGATGGGCAAATGATGGTGATGTTTATTGTTGTGTACATTTAGCCACTCGTTTCATTGGCAGCTCCACCATGGTAGAGGCAAGTCCTCCTGTTAATAGTCCAATGTGTGAAGGCACCACTGTTCTTGGAACTCGATGTAAACATCGTTCTCTACCAGGTTCCTCATTCTGCAAGAAACACGGACCCCGGATTGATACAATAAATACCTCAAATTCACCTGAAAATACACTTAAGAGAAAGCATGAGCAGATTATTCCAGGTTCAGAGGCCACACACTGCAAAGATATTGTATTGATGGGAGAAGTGGAAAGTCCTCTTCAAGTGGAGCCTGTCTCAATCATGGATGGAGATGCCTTCCATGGCAGGAACATGTTAACTGAGAAGCTTGAGCATTCTGTCCAGGACCATAATGGCAAGGAGGTGTTAAACTGCATAGGCTCAAATCCTCTTGATTATAATAGCCCTTGTCATGACACTCCAAAGCGTTATTCATTATATTGTGATAAACACATCCCAAGTTGGCTTAAACGTGCAAGGAATGGTAAAAGTAGAATAATACCTAAAGAAGTATTCATAGATCTTTTAAAGGATTGCCATTCTTTGGATCAAAAGTTGAGTTTACATTGTGCTTGTGAGCTTTTCTACAAGCTCTTCAAAAGCATCTTATCCCTAAGAAACCCAGTTCCTATGGAAATTCAACTTCAGTGGGCCTTGTCTGAAGCTTCTAAAGATTTCAGCATTGGAGAAATCTTATTGAAGTTGGTTTGCACTGAAAAAGAGAGACTCACAAAAATATGGGGCTTCAGTGCTGACGAAGATGTACATGTTTCTTCCTCTGTCATGGAAGAATCAGCAATTTTGCCCTTGGCTGCTGATAGTAGCCATGATGATGAAATATCATTTAAATGCAAATTTTGCTCAGAGAAGTTTCTTGATGACCAAGAGCTTGGTAACCACTGGATGGACAATCACAAAAAGGAAGCACAATGGCTTTTTAGAGGTTATGCGTGCGCCATCTGCCTGGACTCATTTACTAACAGGAAACTTCTGGAAACCCATGTACAAGAAAGACACCATGTGCAATTTGTCGAACAATGCATGCTTTTTTGTTGCATTCCTTGTGGCAGCCACTTTGGGAATGTTGAAGAGTTATGGTTACATGTTCTCTCAGTCCATCCTGCTGAATTCAGGTTATCAAAAGTGGCTCAACTGGATAATCTGCCTTCACGAGAAGAAAAAGAGGATTCTCTGCAGAAACTTGAACAGGACAATAAAGCTTCTGTGGAAAATAACTCAGAGAATTTAGGGGGTATCCGAAAGTTCATATGCAAGTTTTGTGGCTTGAGGTTTGATTTGCTACCTGACCTTGGCCGGCACCATCAGGCTGCTCATATGGGACCGAATCTATTCAGCTCTCGGCACCCAAAAAGGGGGGTTCGTTATTATGCTTACAGATTAAAATCTGGAAGACTTAGCCGTCCTAGATTTAAGAAAGTTTTGGGAGCTGCAACATATAGGATCAGGAACAGGGGAAGTGCTAGTATGAAGAAACGTATCCAGGCATCAAAGTCGCTCAACATTGGGGGATTAAGTGTACAGTCTCAGGTAACTGATCTTGCAACTCTTGGTAGATTGGCAGAATTTCAATGCTCAGCAGTTGCAAACATATTGTTTTCTGAGATTGAGAAAACTAAACCTCGTCCCAATAACCTTGACATATTAGCTGCTGCACGCTCTGCTTGTTGTAAGGTGAGCCTAAAGGCCTCACTGGAGGGGAAATATGGAGTTTTGCCAGAACGTTTGTATCTCAAGGCAGCCAAACTTTGCAGCGAGCATAATATTAGAGTGAAGTGGCACCAAGAGGGGTTTATTTGTCCTAGAGGATGCAAGAGTTTTAAGGACCCAGGATTACTGCCACCCTTGATGCCTCTTCATAATGGTTTTGTAGGTAAACAGTCGGCACATTCATCTGACCATATGAGCAATGCGTGGGAAGTGGATGAGTGCCACTATGTAATTGATTTGTGTGATTTTAGTGAGATTCCTAGACAAAAGTCCACTGTCTTGTGCAATGATATAAGCTTTGGGAAGGAATTGATTCCAATAGCTTGTGTAATAGATGAGGACGTCCTAGCATCTCTTAATGTCTTTGCAGATTGTTCTAACGGTCAAACTACTAAGTTCCCCATGCCTTGGAAAAGCTTTACCTATATCACAAGACCATTGCATGATCAATCTCACAATCATGTTATTGAGGTATCCTCTTATGGGCTATTTTCCTTTTGTTTGATGATACTTGGTTTGGACCATGGTCTTTAAATCTATGCATAATGCACTGAACTGTAGGCACATGCTTAGCCTTTATCCTATGTTGCAATTGATTGGTCCTAATTGGCTTCCAAAAGGCACCATCCACCCTAACATAAGAAAACCAACAGTGCATACATATTCAGATAAAAAAAAAGTATATTCATATGTATCAATGCTTCTTTATACCATAGTCATCTTTAACACTTTATCCCTCCGTTGCCGCCGCCCCCCACCCCCCCCCCCCCCCTTTCCTCTCCCCTTCTCCTCCTCTTTCCTTTTTTATGCAGAATTTGCAATTGGGGTGTGCTTGCCCTGATTCATTATGCTCTCCTGAAACATGTGATCATGTTTATCTCTTTGATACTGACTATGAGGATGCAAGAGATATATGTGGGAAATTTATGCATGGCAGGTTCCCATATGATGATAAAGGGCGGATTATATTGGAGGTACTGCAATTCTAACTTTGTCAATAATTACTGAATGACATGCTTAATCTTGGTTTCTGAACTCCTTTATATGACTGTGTCTCATTGAATGCTTGATCTTAAGCTTAAGCTGCTGGAAGCCCTGGACTTGCATATTTTTCTGAAAGGTGTTTGTTAGCATGTTCTTCTTTTGGGAGTTTATGTAATGTTGATTAATTTGTGCAGTTCCTAACTTTTCTGTTTCTTGCCTTGTATTGAATTATTTACGTGTGACTGCAAAGAGAGGTAGTGTTCATGTATCTAGGCATCTAATATTGGTGCAGATTTCCTTTGATAGGATGATAAGTAACTTTAATTTGTTGGTTTACGAGATCATGAGATTTTATGTTTCCGCTCCTAGTGGAGATCTCCAGTACATAAACATGTAAATTTTGTACCATACATTTCATTGCTATGAACAAATTCTATGTGACCTGCAGATGGGGTGTTTATTCATGTTCACTTCTATTTTAGATTATGTGTGAATGGTTGCTTTCCTAGTGAAATTGACATTTTCAAATTTTCCTTGCAAAATGTGCAGGAGGGTTACCTTGTTTATGAGTGCAATCACATGTGCAGGTGCAGCAAAACCTGCCCAAATAGGGTTTTGCAGAACGGAATACGAGTAAAGCTGGAAATCTTTAAAACAAAGAATAAGGTAATGCTTTGATTTTTTTTTAAATTACTTCTATAGCCTTATATTTACTCCAAATCTCAATATACAGGGATGGGCAGTCAGGACAGGTGAACCAATCCTACGTGGCACATTTGTGTGTGAATATATTGGGGAGGTTTTAGATGAGCAGGAGGCAAATGAAAGGCGGGGCAGGTTATAAATGTTGAAAGATGTAGTTTCTTGTTTAGTTTAAGCCTATGTTAATGGTTATTTATTTTATATTTTGAAACGAGTTTTCTTGGACTTCCAGATATGGTGAACAAGGTTGCAGCTATATGTACAACATAGATGCTCGTACCAATGATATGAGTAGATTGATTGAAGCACAGGTGAAATATGTGATTGATGCCACCAAGTATGGGAATGTTTCAAGGTTCATCAATCACAGGTAAGGATAAATCAATAAGTATTGTTCCTTGCAATGTGAACCAATTGAAATAGTCTACTGTTAGATTGTTGATTTTTTGAAAGGTATTGCTGTTTAGATATGTGTTGTGATGCATATCCCTAGATGCATGAGGCAACTGCTTTGATGTTATGTGTATGAGTGGCTTAAGATCAGTCCATTTATGTCCGTTGAGTTTACTTTTTCATCTATAATTTCATGGGAGACATGTTAGTGAAGCCTACTTTATATTTTAGTGGACAAAAATTTGTTAGTAGATGCCAAAATGGTATATGGATAATGTGGAGGAGAAACATGACTAAAATCAGAATCCAAAATTTACAACTTCAGGAAACTCTGGAAGGCAGCATTATAAAAACCTGATATGCCTGGTCAGGTCAGGTTATCTGAGGATTGATCTAAGAATGAATAAGGTCATGACTTTTAAGTTTTATCTGTGCCATATGTAATTATCTGCCAAAAACCAGAGAAGTGGTTGGTTCAACCACAAATCGGTCAACCCAGACACTGTTTTCACAATCTGTCTGGTTTTATAATTGACCAATTATAATTTTAAAATTGCTCAAAATAATGGAGTTTGCAAAATAGAATGTACCAATTGGTAGGTGCTGCTGTCTTGTTGTCTAACAATTACAGCTAATTTGTACAGTATATATTCATTCCTACATATTTGTCTTAAAAATTAGAGGGAAAAGAGTTCTTTCCTTCCTCTTAGAGAGCATGACTGCTGTCCCTGGTGCTAAAATGTTTCGAAAGAAAATGTGTGGACCTATTTCACTTTGATTATGCAGCAACAGTACTGGGATCATTATTTTTATTATTTATTGATAATTACTCCAATTAGTTTGGGGTTAAGGCTTAGTTGTTTTTGTTGTTATAGTTGTTGTATTGATAATTACTACAACAAAGAAAAATTCAAAGTGAGTTTTCATTCGGTTAATAAAATCCATGTACACATTTTTAATTTCCACAATCCAAAAGGAAAATAGTAAGCCTTCTAAAGATTCTTCTAATCTTTGTGAAAATAGCAGAGTATTGATACACCATGTGCTGATTTCTTGTTAATTTTTCTAATATTTGATTTACTCTTGAATCTTGATGTGTTAGCAGCTGCTTGCCAAATCTTGTGAACCACCAAGTTCTTGTCAATAGCATGGATTCTCAGCGTGCTCATATTGGTCTGTATGCAAGTCGAGATGTAAGCAATCTCTGCTTGTTTTTCTTGAATATTCATCTTTTTTGTATGAGACTTGGGATTACGAGGCATCTTTAGTGTTTTGGTTTTGGTGCTTGGCTCTATTGAGAATCGTAATCATCACGAACTTCATATTCTTGGTGCTGTGTTTGTATGGGCGGTTGACTTGTTTCATTTAATGGTTTTCCCATAATGAGCAGATAGCTTCTGGCGAAGAACTAACGTACAATTATCAGTATGATCTGCTGCCTGGAGAAGGATATCCTTGCCATTGTGAAACTTCCAAGTGCAGAGGGCGCCTTCGCTAAATCTTAATGAACGTTGGTTCCTGTGGTCTTGTCTGCGAATATTAAGGGAAATGCGAGTTTTGAGCCCATTTCACGCAATTCAAATTTGTCAGCAGACCATATCATGAGTAGCTCATTGAGTGGATTAAAGCTAACATCAACTTGGTCAAGTCCCTGTGGCAATGGTACCAGGGCTCCAGCATTTCTGCAAGGAAATTTCGGCAATCCCACCAAGTTGTTTGTGTCTATTCACATTTATACACGTTATTCGAGACAGGAAACATCATTTTCTTTTTGGCATCTCCTTTTCAACAGCAGCGAACACTGATGCCACCCTGCCTAAGCTTCTAGTGTAGATGGTCATTTTTCTGTTTGAAGTTCTTAGGTGTCATGTTTGTGGGTATTCTTTTCCTGGGAATGCATAAGTGGCCTGTTTCAAATAATTTTTGGCCGCCATGTATGCTTATTACCCACTATTGACATGTAAATATTTGAACAAACAAGCTTGCTTTTTGGTTATGGAAGATGATGCACATATTTTGTGGGACATTGATTTGCAGATACTGAAATGTGCGTACTAAAACTAGTTGATTTTTCAAGATTGCCCATCACTGATATAGTCAAATATTATTTCTCCATTTCTAACTACAAAGAAGACGGGAGTCCAAAGCTGAAGCTCACCAAGGTTGCCATTCCTGCCAGGACAATTCACTAATTAGTAATTGATGTCAATTCACATTAACTGATTTATACAAGTCAAACTAGGTCAAATGTCTTTACCATATTCAGAACATCTTGATAATTAGAAATGACAAACTAAACCATTTCATTTTTCCCTGAACCATAATAAAAAAAAATAAAAATATTTGGTATAGCAAATCACTAAGGAACATTTGCACAACTATTTCCTTTCGGCTACACTAAAATTATGGAGGTAAAAACAGCTGACAAGGAACAAAGCCCAATTAAGGAGTATGACCACATGGCCATGGGCCTATAGGAATGAGCAAGACACAGGCATTGATCAGAATCGATAAACGACCTTGTCTAAGACATAGTGCTACATGCTTATTGGGTTTCGTACTCTGTAGTCGTGTGAACCAAATCAATGTACTTTTTCAGTTGTTTTCATGGATGAGGTTCCTGTCTCTTCCGTTTGCTTCCAGAAGTTGAGCACTTCTGCTAAAAGTAGACTTGAAAACTCCAGTTGAAATTATTGTTAAAGGGTTCCTCATGTTACTGCAAAACCGTGTTTAAATCCAACAAAGCCAGCAAATATGCAGAAACAAAGAGAATAGCATATTCAAAGGGTCGAAGAAACCAGGAGAGGAGATAATCAACCTTTTTTTAATTTTCTTTTTTTCCTCTTCTTGCTGAGGATGATGATGGGTAGTGTTTTAATGTTCAAGACAGAGATAGATTCTTTTCTTTTGATGGAGAGGTGAGATTATTTAATACTGTAAGGAAAATTAGCAAGTCGAAATCAAAGAAGGAAATTTGTGATAATTCCTCCAACCTGCTTCTTGGGTCCTGTCATGATGAAGTTGATTCTTTTGCTAATAAGAAATAATGATTAAAATCAACAAGCTGGTGGTTCACTTGAGAGAATCACTTGATTACAAGGTTAAACCAGCACGTGGAAGAGAGGTAAATGTTGTTGGTGAGTGATTATTATCAAGAGAGCAAAGAATTAATAAAAACCACACTAGTCCAAAGATCTCTACCACATGAAGAGTGATGCAAATGACAAATGTTGTGGGCCAAAATTCCAGCCAGACCATCTTCTCTTGGATTTCTTTTTGGGTGCCATTGATGATGAAAACATAGCAATCATGATTTTGTATTCTCTGTTATTGCACTACAACTACAAAGGGCAGTTGACACAGGTCCATGCCCTTTAAAATAATGCAAAAGCAAGAAAGATAGAAAGGGATTAGTCAAAAGATTTCAGAACTAGTCTTTGAATATTTGGTTGCCTTACCAATCCTTTCTTCTCTTGCGCCACTTGACAATGATGTGTTCCTCTTCTTTTTATAAAGCAAAATAGCTACTTAACAAGATCTTGCATTTAATTTGAATGATGCTAACTCCTTCTCTTTGCTTTCATTATTTGAATTGATTGGACCCATATATATATGGATTGTCTGAAATCAGTATTTGCTATAGCAAATCTATACTGCTATTCTTTAATAATATTGATAGTATACTTTAGCTCTGGACTAAGAGAATCTTTCCTCGTATATTTTTTATTATAATGTGTTTCCTCTATACTTGTTCTTAGTATGCAATGAATTGTTATCTGTTTTTTTAATAAATAATAATAATAGTAATTTCAAATAATAATAATAATAATAATAATAATAATAATAATAATAATGAACTCCTATGTTATGTGGACAGCCCACAACCGCATAAGCCAAAGCAAATAGACTTGAGTTCTTTTTGACTCGAGAGGCAAAGCTACCATAAAAAAACGAATAGGACTAAACAGTGTGGTCTACAACAATAAATAAATAGTAAATACACATTAATTGGTGGTGGTTTGGACCAACTATCCTTTTCATTTGCCCTAATTTTATCCAAGACTGCCATTCTTAACTCTCTGCCTGATGCAATTTCCTCATAGTACCCTTCAATCACCCCATGCATGAGTATTCATTGAACTCTCTGCTGCTATTACCAAAAGGGTGTTGCAGTCATTTCACTGTGTATGAAAACGATGGTCGCACTTTCAGCCTAGAAAATCCAGCGACGGTCCAGAAAAGCAACGAAATACGTGAAGAAACCAGAAAAATTATTTTAAAAAATCAAGACTTTAAAAGGGACGGGAAGAAGATGATGGGAGACAGGCCTGTTTGATCACTGGGAAAGTGCTTTTGGGGAGGGAGAGAGAGAGAGGGAATATTTGCAGAGAGAGGCAAAGGCATGCAAAATCTGAGACCCACATCACACACAATCATCAAAAGCATAGACAGACACAAACCTTTGAGCCCATCACTGCTTTATTTTCCTTTTTTCACTTTAATAAGGGTATTTGTGAGTGTTGGGGTTTTCTTTTACAGTTAAAAGAGACATCACACTCATTATTCCTCCTTGCAACTATCTGTTCACTGGTTCCCTTGATGCTTGACATTAGTGCTCCTTCTCAATGATTTTAAGCACTCCTGGACTTCAAAACTATGAGATACAAGATGGGTTTTCAAGGAGGTTTCTGAATTCCACACTCCTCGGGTGAGTTTATAGTGTTTTGGGGGTCTCAAAGTTTCTAACTTTATGCTTGTTGCTGATTTAGTTAGGAAAATTTTTTACGGGATTTTGTTGGGACCTGATCTGCATTTAGTTTTGGAGGACATGGGAGAAACTGTGTAATTGCTTTTTGTGGGGATTTTCGCCTGCATAGATTTTTTTGTATTTTTTTTTTTAGGAATTTTAGTTTTACTCTTTTGAATTGTGTTCTTATCTTCCTGCAAACTTTAGATTACAATTAGATTTTGTTTAGTTTTTTTCTCAACTCTAATTTGTAGTATATTGAATTTTAAGTGGCTCAGTCTAGAAGAAATAAGTTTTCTCTTTTCCAAGTGCAGTACTTGTTTCAGACAAAGTAAAATTTTGATTTTAGGGTTCCCAGGATTAACTTCAATTGCCGTAACTTGATTTCAATAATGCTGTAAGTTCTTGTTAAACATGGCTGAAATTAGACTTACAAGTGTAGAACAAGGCCAAACCAAGATTCGAAATGTCCCAATTGCTGTAACACCAGAAGGTTTTTGGTGTTGTCCTTCTCCTGTTGGGTTTCAAAAGACCGTTAAAACTCAAAATCCACTAAACAAAACCAAACCATCTTCACCACCACCTAAGACTACTGTCCAAAAGAAACAAGCTCCATTTAATGAGAGAAAGCCGCCACCACCAGCTCCATTAAGACCTGTAGTTGTTTCTGATGACCAGCGAAATTGCAGCTCAGATACTCCTAGTGTTAGTGCTTCTGTTGTTAATGAGAGAGGATCGAGGCCCAAAATAGAAAGTTTGCCAAGGAAAGTGGCGATAGAGTTTGGGGAACCTGGAACCAGTGATATGAAGGTGGTCCTACTTGGAAAGCAAGGATTTTGTGTGAAGCTGAGTGTCCACAAGAATGTCTTAGTGGAGAACAGCAGCTTTTTTGCTGATAAGCTTTCTGGGGAGGAGTTTAATATGTCCTGTCTTGAGATTGACGATTGTGATGATGTTGAGATATATGTTGAAACCGTGGGACTGATGTATTGCAAAGAAATGAAGCAGCGGTTGATCAAGCAAACTGTCTCGCGTGTGCTTCGAATTATCAAGGTAATTTACGGTGCAACAGGTCTTTTTATTGGAGTTTAAGGCAACTTTGCTGCTTACATGTTTTTAGTAATGGTCTTTGATTGTGGTTTTGTTGTTCTGGATTTGTCTTGCATTGTGAGCAATTCAGAAAATAACACTTGCATGACTTAGCATAGGCTACATTTAGTGAAGGACATGTACATTGCCACTGGTCCTTGGCTCCAGCAGGGAAAAGTTGGGTTGTGGTAGTCTTGTTGGTTATATTCTTTGAGAAATCAATGTTGAATTATCTGTTGGCTAAAAAGAAAGAAATATATGAAATTTGGATTGTCCTTAGTCTTGTTTATCTTTCACTTCTTTCTAAATGATAACATCACTTTGCTTGTGGATCATAAGTTGTTATTCTTTGTATGCTTATGACTAATAAGAGAGTTAAGACTGTTATTGACATTAGTCTTTGGGGGGCTCCTAGTCGCTACTGCCTATGATGTTAAATTGGAAATCTATAACAAAGGGTCAAGGCAGGTGGGGTTTTTTTTTTTTTTTTTTTTTTTTTTGGTTTTGGAGAGAGACGGGGGTGGCTGTAAATTAAGTTTCTCAATAATCTCTATTGGAGTGGATATATCAAAATTGTGGAGAAGTTGAGTGACCTTCATCTATTCCTATACGTTATTTCCTTTAGTGTATATGAAGCATGCTAATTTAATGAATAAGTATTAGTTGTTCTTGGATTGTAGAAAGTGAAAAAGGAGAAGAAACAAAAGAGAATATGGAAGAAGAATTGCTTGATTATTCCCTCAAGCTTTTAGGTATATATATATACACACTGTCAAGTCATACATTGAGAATAGTATGCTACAAATTTATAGGACATATCTATAGGCACATTTACAAGCATAATCCTAGCTCACATTTACTTGCATAATCTTAACGCACATATCCATTTTCTAACACTTCCCCTTAAGCTGGAGCATACGTATCATATGTTCCTAACTCGTCACTAATGTAATCAATCTGAGACCTTCTAAGGGATTTAGTAAGGATTTATACTAACTGGTTGTTTGAATTGACAAAACTAATAGCAATACATCTTGACTCAATCTTTTGTCTGATAAAGTGACAATCTACCACTATATTTTTTGTTCTTTCGTGAAAAATTGAATTTAAGGCAATATGCAGTGATGCTTGATTGTCATAAATCAACTTCATTTGTTTGATATCTTCACATCTCAATTTTTGAAGAAGTTGTTTTAACTAAATAAGCTCACAAGTTGCTAAGGCTATAGCTCGGTATTCTGCTTTTACACTTGATATGGCCGCTACATCCTACTTTATACCCTTCAAAGATATTAGGTTTCCTCCAATTAGGGCACAATATCCTGAAGTAGATTGTTTGTTTGAGGGAGAAAATGCCCAATCTCATTAGAATATCCAACAATTTGTATTTGTTTTCTGTCTTCATAGTTAATGCGATAGTCCTTGTCCTAGGGCTTCTTTGATACATCTAAGTATATGGATTACTGCATTCCAATGATTATCACAAAGAGTTTGAAGAAACTATCCACATTTACTGCAAAAGACATTTGATCGTGCGATTGTGAGAAAATTGAGTTTACCAAAAAGTCTCTGATATTGACTAGGGTCTTTCAATGGCTCCTCCATGGGGATATGTATGTGTTTGTAGTCTAGCATGCCAGTTTCTTCTAGGATATCCGATTCGTGTTTCCTTTGTGAAATAACAATGCCCATATTGGATTGTGTTACTTCAATACCCAGAAAGTACTTGAGCTTTCCTAAATCTTTGTTCTAAAAGTGACCAAATAGATATTTGAGTCAAGTAACACCCTCTTGTACATCTCCTATTATGACAATATTTGGGTCCTCGACTGCAATAAATATCATGTATATTGCATGATTTGACTTATTTTTCTGTTTTGGTGTGGCATTTACTACTCTGGTGAATGGTGATAATAAAAATCTAACTGTCCTATTTGATAAGAAGGAAACCTAAAAGTTGAAACCAACTTGTATTTATGTACCTGTTCCATTTTGTGTTAAGAGTAGAACCAGAATTTCAATGGGTCATTATGCCTAAGCTTTGATACCTTGACAGCATCAACAAAATACAGTGTAACACGTCATTCTTTGCTTTGACTTTTTGTCTACACATAGCTTAACCAAGTGGTTTGACATTCTTTCATATAATTGATGCCTTTATTGTCTGATGTAATTGCTTTCCTTATTTTTCTTCTCAGCCATACCCATTATGTTTGGTACATTGTTTTTCAATTTCTTGACGTGCTTAATCGAAATCTTTTCATTTCAGTCAATATATAGATATGCTTATTTGGACAGTACTAGGGAAACTTGAGTTGTTGGGATCATTAATTGTTGTTCTTATATAGATGCTGAGACGCTGCTAATCTGCTGATTCTAATTGAACACAGTTTGGGCACATAACTTACAATATTTATACTGGATTATCAAACCTAAAGCTAGGATTTGCATAGCAAATGGTGATTTTGAGTTAAGCAAAAGGTGAATGGAATTGTAAACATTAAATCCACACCCTATCAAGATTCAAGGCAACCTTTCTCTGTCTTTTTCCAATGGCCAGTGAATACTACCACTTCTAACCATGATCACTGTGTTAGAGATCCTGTTGATGATTATGTATAGTCTTGAAAGTAAAATTTAGTATTAAGAAGTGGCAATGTGGTCATCCCCCATATGTCTCTCCCTCTCTCTTGTTTCACATTGTTTAATCCTTGTTTGCATATGACCTTTGTGGCATATTTGATTATTGGTGAACTTTTCTGTTCAATTTCTAGAATTTTATGATGCCATTCAGGCAATAGTTAGGATAACAAATGTCTGCTGCAGCTAGCTGCATCTTGAAGTTGTAATATTCATGAATGGAAAGGATTATATGAAGTTTATGCAGTCAGTTGAATCCTCCTTTAGCACTTTTCATGTTTGGTTTGTGAAATCTTTAACGTTTGTGTAGGCCTTACACTTTTAGAACTGTTTTGCAGATTGCTGAATTTATTGGCTTCAACTCATGCATTCAGTCATGCTTGGAATATTTGGAAGCAGTTCCATGGGTTGGGGAGGAAGAAGAAGAAAAGGTGATCTCTTCAGTTCTACGACTCCAGAATGAAGGTGTTGGGGTCACACCAGTTTTGAAACGAGTCTCTTCTGAGGTTGTTAATCCGCCTAAGGACACACTTTCCCACATAATGGAACTTGTTCTTACAAGCAATGAAGAGAGAGGCCGCCGTGAAATGAAATCTGTGGTACTGAAACTCCTTCGAGAGAACAATAGCCTTCCAAGTTATTCAGGTTCAGCTGACATCTGCAATGAAACCATCTACAGTTCATGTAGAAGTTGCTTGGATTCGCTGTTGTCTTTATTCAGGCAAGCTGCAGAACCTGAGTTTGCTAATAAACCTATGGACAGTAGGGAACCAGTGGTGAAACGAATAGCTCTTGAGGCTGATAACTTATCATGGTTGCTTGACATTTTGGCCAACAGACAAGTGGCAGATGAATTTGCTTTAATGTGGGCTAGTCAGCAGGAGTTGGCAGCCCTACATGCAAAGCTGCCTATAGTGTCCCGTTACCATGTTAGCTGCATTACTGCAAGGCTGTTTGTTGGAATTGGAAGAGGAGAGCTGCTACCATTAAAGGACACTCGTCACCTATTGTTACAAACCTGGTTACAGCCATTGATCAATGACTACAGTTGGTTACAACATGGTAGCCGCTCATTTGATCGGAAGGTGGTGGAGGAAGGCATAGGGAGGACAATCCTGACTCTACCTCTGGAGAACCAACAGAGTATTTTGCTTGCATGGTTGGGCAGTTTTTTGAAGGCTGGCGATAATTGCCCAAATCTCCAGAAAGCCTTCGAGGTCTGGTGGCGGAGGACTTTCATTAGACCATACATTGAAACTCAAGGTAATCTACTCCGGTCAGATAGCTCAATGACATCAAAGCAGTAGAACTAATGAGTCTGAAATGAGAGATCAATTCATATGCAAAGAAGTTGCTTCCATTTAGGAAGGAGAGAAATGGTTTCATTTAGCAAGAGATAAGGTAGTAAATCCTTGTGGAAGCAAAACAGTAACACGATATTGATAAACTATTACTAGTGTATTTTATGAGAGTGCATTGCAGGCTTGTAAAACTTATTTTTCAGTTGATGAAATATGGGTTGATTGCTTGATGTGGAAATGAATGAAGAATTGTAGCTTGATGTGGAAATGAATGAAGAATTGTATTGGAAATTGCTTTTCTCTGCAATTTTTTCCACTCCAGTAATGATTATGTAATTGTATAAGCATCTATACATATAGAAAGTGATGTTGTGAGTGTAACCATTTTCTTCTGAAATCTAATAATATTGTTATGTATGATTGTATTGTATGTTCATTGTAATTCATCTGTTAGTAGAAATCTGATCAACTTTCAATTGAATTATTAATTTTGTAAATTATTTAAATTTAAATTATTTTAAATTTTATATACATTAAAATAAATTGTTAATCGTTTGGCAGTAAATAACTCAAATTAAATTAATAAATGAATCAAAATTTATCACACTACATAAAAAAATCATTGGTCATTAGAGCTCTTTCTATATGTGATGGATGATCAGGCTTAGATCTTACTTGGTTTTAACTTTTTATTTCCTAAAAAGTAAAGGAAATCAGAGAAAATGACTTCTTGGCTTAATTACTCCAACCAAACAAGGCGATGTTTGCTTTTCTTGGTGGCCGTGCAGGGTTTAATCTTTGGTATTTTGGGCTGGGTTGTTCAGAAGTTTTTGTGGTATTGGCCACATGGGATGAATAAAGCCTTATGAATTCTCCTGGCCCATAACCTAAACATTCCTAATAGGACCCATCACATTTACTTGGTCTTGGTCTCATTTTTGCACATATATATTGATTTTTTTTTTTTATCCTTTTGGTATTTTGAAATTCTTTAAATGGGTGGAGATAAATTTCATTAATGATTATTAAACTAATCATTAAATTTTATTATTGTCATAAAAATTAATTTATTATGCTCATCATTTTGTATTAATTTTTAGATTGATTTCAAAAAATTTGGGATTCATAAAATTGATTTCTAGTGTTTTATAATACTATGAAAATTTTGAGATTAACTTAAGAAAATAATAAGTTTAATGTGATTGATCAAAATATATTCAATTAAAATAAATTTAAATAAAATTAAAATTTAATTAACGGTTCAATTGTAATAAATTAAAATTTTTGTGATTACAATATAATTAATTCAAAGACTAATTTAGTGATCATTAATGCATTGCCTTTCAGCTTGTGCATTATCATTTATCGTCATCTCTATATCAATATGATCATGTTAAACTAATTTTACAGCACCTCCTCGGTGCCATCCCTGAGGTGATTTTCTCGTTTAAAGGAGAGGTACAGCTTTGATATAATGTTTATTGTTTTCTTGGTCTCTCCCTCTCTAGGTCCTTTCCTTCCACTACACATACAATTTCCCTTACCTATACTTTAGGCTTCATGAATGATAGCTACTTTTGATGTATCAGTAGCTTTCCATAAAGGCTAATAAAACAAGTCCAAACTAAACCGAGGTGAATAGACTTATCCAAATTGTAATGGTAATCATATATAACCTTATGTTGCAGACCAAACCGCAGTGCACTGTGACATATTAAATTAATCGGAGATATTATGAGATTCTAATATAAAAGATTTTATTATGTAATGTATTTTTAAGTTGATGAACTTTTTATGTAAAAATTTTTAAGTTTAATGATTTTATGATAACAAAATAAAATTCAAAGACGAAAACATAACAAATTTCAAAGTTAAGAGACAGTTAGCAGATAATCTTCAAATTTTATGATGTCACAGTGTCGAGAATTTTTTTTTTTTTTGTGCATTATGTAATAGATCCATGAAGCTTTGATTCATATGCAATAACCTTAATCATTGGATCAAAATTCACTCTTGGTAATAACTTTACACTAGATGAAACGAAACGATAATGCATTTAAGTGTTTGAAGTTAATTTCCACATCTACTTTCTCCTGTTTTATCATAATGTCGTTTTGTCACATATATTGTTGAAGGGTCATTACTGATCACTGAATACTGAGACTCTCCAACCCCACTTGCACGTGCATACAAATGATGAGGCAGAGCAGAGAAGAAGACTGAGGAGAGTGACAAGCTTATGTTATATGTTCATGGAAGGTAATGTAATGTCACATTATACTAGCTAGCTTTTCTTATTTCGTCTCATCCTGTGTTTGTTTCTCTGCCATTTTTGCTGTTCTTGAATTTGCAGTGGTATTAATTAGAATACCTAAAACCAGCAACTCAACTTTTTTTAACAATTACTGCATATCACTCTTTAAGATTTTGTATCATTTATAAATAGAATGATTGTGATCTGCCTGCCTTTAAGTGAATTAAAAACATGAAATTTCATGTATTTTTTAGGGTTTTATATTTCAAGGAGATGATGTAATGAAGAAGAAGATGATTGAAGAACAGTTGTTGCATGCACAGTCATTGGAAGGATCTGTTTTGGCAGAAATTTCAAAGGAAAGGAAGTGGTCCGCCATGTATTTGAATGTTCTCTTAATTAATAGACATATCCAGTTGCCAGCCCATGTCAAGGAGGTGGCCCCTCCTACCCCTCCTTATCATTTAAATTTGATCAACTCACAACTGGATGTTGGGCTTTATTGTACTACTCATCCACATCACTCTTCTTGGGCCAATATTTTCTCACTTAATTACCAGTCCACCCTTTAGCTTTTTTCTTTATTATTATAATAAGAATGTATTGGACATTGTTATTAAAATTGTAGTTGATAAGTCAACAAATATTTAGATATTTTTATCTTTTAAATAAAATTAAATATTTAATTTTTATAAATAAAAATAATATTTATTGTGAATGCCTTAGCTCTTGGTGGGTCAACCAGATGTGTTCAAGGTCTACACTATCACACCCTGTCTTTCCCTGCATCTAATCAATTCCATTTAAAATTTTCACTAAGCCAAGGGAGGATGGGCCCAAACCCAAGAAAGAACCTAATTAATTATACCCATAAATCTCCATTTCCCAATGTGGACCCCACATTTATGTATATAACAGGTGACTGGTTGGTAGTCAGTCCTTGGATTGGATCTGAAGGGTATCTTTCAATCTAGTCATTTTAGGTAGGGGGCCACTCCAAAGGTGTTTGTCCTCTATTTTAATTCAATTTTCTTTCCCACTTATCATTTTAATTGTCAGTTTCTCTCTGCATTGAATTTGTAATTTGTGTGTCCAAACAAGACAAAGAAACCATTCTGGGGTGGCATCAATCTTATTGATGAGTAGCAGTAGGGTTTTGAGCCTATCTCAGCCCAGATGTTATGAACAGTGCTCAGAAAATAAAAAGGGGCCACCCACACCCACCAGAAAGCAACATTTATTGCTCATTTAATGAAGGCTTGCAAAAGCTAGGCTATATAGGAAAAAAAAATTCTTGGAAATTTCTCTTTCACAGCTCAATGCCAATCAAACCCATCTCTCCTTTTTTATTATTTTTATTTTCAACTTTCCAGAGAGAAAAAGGGAATGCTCTTACATCAAGGAAGTAGAGTCAATTTCTCTTAACATATATTACAATTGTCTTTCAGTACTCTCTTTGGCTAGTTTCATGGTTGATGATAATGATGACGATGATGACTCTCTGTTTGGGTACCTGAAAAATTTATTTCCCTGCATTAATATTCAGCTTTTAAGAATTAATAAAAAATATATATATAATCTTTCTTCTAAAGGTCCAGTCATTTTTATTTTGCTTGTTTGTAAGCGACTTCACCATCAAAGAATGAAAACCTAATTGAAAATGACATTGCTTGATACTTACATATATGAAAGTGAAACATTGAGCTGCAAAAAGGGTTTGTATTTTTCCCAGCAAGGTAACAATTTAACAGCTGCAACATCAATATCATCCCCTTCTCCTCAGCTCACTTGCAAGATTTTTAATCAATAATCTTTATTATATTTCTAGAAATTCCTCTTTCTTTCATGAAATTGCATTATCTTAAATTCAAAAAGGGAGATGATCATAGCAGCAGAACAACTTGGTAAACCCAAATGCAGGACATATAGTAGTTTTCGGTTGTGTTCCTTATGAAAAGCAACATATTAGGTAAAGAGTAGTTGTTGCTTTGTATATTATTGGTTTGGAATTCAAGGAACCTTCATTTTGCGTTGGTTATCAGGTAACATAACAAAACCAACCCCCTTCCCTGCGTTCTTTTTTGACCTCACATGAGAATAAGCTTAATGACTATTAAATTAAATAATTATATTTAAATTGTACACTCATCATACACTTTAATTTTTCTAAGGAGTGCTCTTGACACATTTATTATTAAAATTTATATATTTTACTTACCCTTAATTATAATAAAATCTTATCACGATGAGTAAAAGTCTAAAACAATAAGAGTAGTTAAAAGAGAGACTTGAAGTTAGAACATTGTGAGCTATGAGAAACTATAGCTACGAGAAGCATAATCTAAACTTTGATATGTTAATATTAACATATTCATGTACGTTTTTATACCTTTCTTGTGAAATTTTTGCTTAAACTCGATTTATTATAGAACCAAAATATAAATTTAATGTCTCTTTAGACTAACAACTGAGTTCTATAATAAGGATAACTTTCATATGCCTTCAATTTATATATCTTTTATTATGTCTCCATGCAAGTGAAATTATGATTTCATGAATTTTTTTAGAAAAAAATGAAAAAAAAAAAGCTGCTAGTGAATTGGCATAATTTATATAAAAGTTAGTTTAATTTTAAAATTTCTTTATACCATATGTATTAATATTTTCTTTCATTCATTTGATTTCAATTAAGATTTAAATTTGATATCTCATGATTTTGGATCGAGACAATTCCAATATTATTGAAGTAAAACTCATTTGTGTATTAACAATTTTTTTTTCAACCTAGAGTGTTTTTCTCTATTTTGTTAATATGTTTAGAGAAAGTTACTAATGAATACACATATAATAAATCCACAAAAGTCTCAATTTTATTAATATTATTTGTCAATGGCAAATTGAATTACATAATATCCATGATATTGGAGTTTAATCTATTCATACTTATTTCAAGCTTAAATATAAGTTTTTCTTTTGGATTTTTATTAATAAAATTGTTTTGGTTATTAAAAAAAATTTGTTTAACTTTTGAATGAGTTGGAATTTCTTCACAAGTTAAATATTGGCTAGTAAAAGTTAGATAATTTTACTATTATCTTATATAATAATTACATATACTATTCATTAAAAAAAATTTTGACAATTAAGGGTAGCTTAATTATTGGTCTTTCTATATACATATGTTTGGGAAAGTCTTGCATTTGAGTCTTCCATTTACCTTTTCTAAGATTATCTATCTTTATAGTCAGAAATGAGGAGCTACCTCCTACTGTGTAGTCTATCAATTGTAATCGGTTCATTGTGCCTCCAATGTATATATTAAAAAAATTCATTAATTTTTCAACTTAGTTTATATGTGTTTATTGTATAATGATTTCTATAATATATCAAAATAAAAATAATTTTGTTAGAAATTAATTTCAAACTATTTATGAGTCTTTTCAGTTGAATTTAGAGGTGTTTGGCATTATTTATGGGAAAAAAATATTTGATTTTTTATTCACTAAATATAAAATATTTAGGGTATGCATGTGTCAATCATAAATTGATTTTGGTGCAATACATTTGGGTGTAGCAAAG